>NC_026004.2:10730230-11030230 GCF_000442705.2 Elaeis guineensis | reverse complement strand
TTTGCAGCAGAAGGGGGAGGAATTGGAAGTCTCTCAGGGTTTTGATCCGAGAATGGGAGGTGTTGCGGCCTTTCTTTGGTGGGAAGCCGGTAGTCGGTCTGGAGCCGACCAAGCCGACTAGGAGCCGCATCTGTTAGTTAGCGGCGGAAGTGCTGGAAGATGATGTATCGTCGTCGGATAAGATGCATACAGTTAACGCTGAGACTAAAGGCGATAAAGTTGATCAGAGAGAGATGGTGTTAGACTCTACTTGATGTCAAAGAAGAAGAATCTGCAAAATAAGTCCTGTCAGAGGTAGCTTCGGTGAGAATTTTTCGACGCTCAAGTCAGTGAGGTAGTTCAAGAAAAGAGTGATAGAATTTCTGGGTTGTGAAATAGTGCGTGTATATGTCCCTGGAGGGGTCTCCGCTTACATCTATTTACAGAGAGAGCATAATAAATGATAAGAGGATAAGTGATCATATCAATCATGTCCTATCGTATGGTGTTGCATGATGCCACGTGGGTATCTTTAAATGTTGACGATAAATGTACCTTCTATTCGATGCATTTATGATGGTGGACGCTACCAGACGTGGGGTATAATAAATGATCCTATGGACGTATTTAATAAATTTGCAGTATCTCATCACGGCATGTAGCTAGCTGACTAGAGTATGGTGTCTGAGTGATATGATCTTGATGTGGCCTGTCAGAATTGTACGATGGCCATGTTTGGTGCTCAACTAGTCGGCAGAGGCCCGCATCGATGGAGTCGGCAAAATAAAACCGTCGAGGTGTCTCATCATCGATTGGCATAGTCGGTCGTCAACCGACTATGAAGTCGGTTACAGATCGAGCACCATTGAGTGCTAGTGGCCGTAGCCGGCATATTAATCTTAGTCAGACTGGTATCGACTAGGGGTGAGTAGCCTTTAGTTGGCTGGGTGTCCACGATGGTGCCTAGCATAGACCCTATCGGATGGGACTCGTGAATCTGAGCCGGATTGAATGGTGGTAGCTTAGCCAGTGTAGCTTCCTTAGTCGGCTCAGAGATGAGAAGGCTTGGTAGTCGGCTAAGCGACAAGGATCTATCCTAATAGGAAGCGAAGTAGTCGGTGGCAAGGAAGCGAGTCCTCATGCTTAGTTTTGGTATCCGTTTTGGAATGGAAATGGTGCCTAGAGTTGGTTTATGTACGGGTTTCGATGGCATACATGAAGGATATTTAAGATAGTAGAAGGTCCTTAGGACACTTCTAGAAGCTCAGTGTTGGAGGCAGAAAGAGAAAGAGGATCGAAGAAGTAGGCGGGACCTAGGGCACGGTGAACTTGGTTTTGCTGGATTGCAATGGTGGGTTTATTGGATCTCGACGACAAAAATAAGCATGGCAGTGAAATCCCATCTAACAACCCAAATAAACATCATGAATAGGGTCATTATTGGATCCCGACGATGTTTGTGAGCGCTTTCTTCAAATCCAAACACACAACCCTTTTATACGTCGTTGAAAGTCGGTTCACCCTTAACCACATGTGGGAACATTTAAAAATTATCGACACTTGAAACTAACATCGGCAACTAAAAGTCTTTGTAGTGTTGGTATGCTTGTGGTTGTCGGGTCTCACGGCTTTATCCTCTATGCTTTGGCCCAAAAATCACCTCTTGAGAAAGAGAGTGTCTCCTATCTCATACAAGACTGAATAATCCTGACTCACAACCGATGTAGGACTAAACCCCCCACAACAGATTTTTTGATCTGTAATCTTTGTTCAATACTTCAAGAAATTGGGTGAAATATTGTTCTTCTGATTTCACTAGTGGGCCTTTTGAATCCTGTAATTATACCAGCTTAATAAATTGGTTGGTGGCTGCTTTTACAGCCTCCGAATTTATAAAAGAAAAAAAAAAAAAAAGCACTTCTTTAGCATGCTATCGGTTGTGAAACTTTCTCAAAGAATGCAGATCCAGTGCACGTCTGATGCTGGATTTATGCCGGCTGAGTCCATGCCATGTCTCACTTGGACCCTCCTGCTGCATCTGAAGCCTGGCCAACTGCTCATGAAGGGCCGCCACATTGAGAACGGGGACAGTAGTCGGTCGCCCACGAGCAGGCTGACGACGGTCCGCCATTCGTCAGTACGGTACCGCAACTTCTTACGAAACTCATAATACGGGGGCCTTGTTTTCATCACATGATCCTCAATTTACTGATGAAAATTACCTAGACGCATAGTGGTGATGCTTTTAATTCTTTAACAATAAGAGAACATTCTGAAGGCAACAAGGAATCACCGAACATGATTGCACCTTGATTCATGAAAGAAGAATTCAGTTCAGTAATGTCACAGACAACAACAACCCAACACTTGGAGACGAGGATTTTTTATGAGTCAGCACGGGGAATGGATCATGAGAGAGCCAACCGAGAATGCATAAGAATTAATGTTGGTTAGCGAGTTTTAGCTAATCTAGTGTCCAGACTAAATAAGGGACCAAAAATAGGATAGTATATTAATTCACATGGGATGAATGGATCTTTTATGGTATACTTGATCGAATGATACCGTATATCTTACGTACCCCATGAGTAATATGCTAATCTAGTCGTGCAAACTAGACCCACCTTAACGCCCTTTGGGCCGCGAGAGATCTCCTGTTTTGACTGGAATGGTGACGATTTACTACTAAAATTATATGCGTTAGTTAAATAGTCCAGAAGATTAAAATGCTAAAAGGGTGTGATCCCACTTGTTTTAGATTAAATACTCATTTAACTAAAAGGAATCTGAGAAAAGTTTGAGAAGAATAAAGTCGGCAGCACTTGTAAAATATAACTAAATTTGCTGGCTGGTTTAAGAACTGACTCGGGTGTTCCATGTATACAATAATTGTGTTCCTGCTCAAGAGGTGCTTAGTTGGAGAGAGCAAGAGTCTGGAATCAAAATGGAAATGGATGACTCCCATTCCAACCGTTTGATTGAAAAGAGTCTCGTTCCGATTCTGATTTCGAAGTGGAATGGAAATAGCTCAATCTGCATAGAATTACATCCCTACTCTCATCTATGGATTCATTTTTATTTTAATTCCGATTCCAATTTCAATTACAAATTACATACTTTGAAAGATTTGGCCACTCCAATTTTCATTCCAATTTTCATTCCGGTCACGAACCAAACACTGAGTTTTTCCTATTATTTTCTCACCATCTTCATGTATAAAGTAATTGATGTGCCGTACATAAACCTGAATAAAATATGCCAAAGCAGTCACCAATCTGGATTTGTAAATTTTTAAAAAATAATAATACTCTTTTGTCATAACAAAAGTAACGTGTATTATCCGTCATCCAGCTTAATTACGGATTAAATTGCGCTGAACTAAACAAAATGAGATTGGATGAGCGGGGTATAACCATATAATCATACTTTTTTATGGACAACTTTGGTAGGTAAGGCCACCAAGACCTCTGCAACTTGCAGGGACGCTTACCACGTCATGGATGCCGGTCTCAAACAATAAACCAGATCAAGCAGAGAAGCACCCTAGTCCAAAACAATGTGCCGTCCGGTTGACCTCCGGGGAAGGAACGCGGCTATATCCCTCGCACGAAAGAAAGACGCACCTTCCTTCTGGCCCGGCGACAAGTAGGATCCCTCCAGGAAAGAGGAGATCGCGCGTAGGTCAAGGTCTTTGGGATCTTTACCTATAGGCTTAAAAGGATCTATAGTGCCTCACAACCTCCCCTTCTTTTTGAGTGTTGAGAGATCCATCCGCCTCTGGTAGTCTCCAAAAATGGCCATGATCTTAGATGCCTTTGTGGGAGGGTGTGTTCGCAAGGCTTTAGAATTTGTAGAAGGAGAGATGTCTATGATGCTAGGCGTGAAGGATGATCTCAAGAAACTTCAAAGAAGAATGGAGAGGATAAGAGGTTTTCTTCAATCTGCGGAGCAGAAGAGACATGTAGACCCGTGTATCGATACGTGGGTGATGGAGCTGAAAGATGTCATGTATGATGCCGACGATATCATCGACCGTTGTAAGATCGAGGGCAGGATATTGTTGGAAAATTATTCGTCCACATCAGCGGTACGCCATCCCTCCTCATCTTCATTTTCTGCCTTTGGCTCCCTCAAGTTCCAGTATGAAATTGGTAAGAAATTAAAAGAACTTAATGATAGGCTAGAAGAGATTGACAGGTATAGATCAAACTTGCCTGAACTAGAATACACCAGGCAAAGTGCTCGAGAGACTAGTGTAAATACCCGTCAAACTTTTTCCGTTGTGATCAAGTCTGATATTGTAGGGACGGAAATTGAAAAAGCTACCCAGAGTCTCGTGCAGTCATTAATTAAAGAAGATAATAAAAAATACGGAGTTTTAGGGATTGTTGGGATGGGTGGAATCGGCAAGACCACTCTTGCTTCTAACATATATAATGACGCAAAAATAAAAGAAAACTTTCCTAAACGGGTATGGGCGTGTATTTCTCAAGATTTTTCAGAAACAAAATTGCTAAAAGAGATAATTGGGGGTGTAGATGGAAATTACAAGGGTGCTGAAACTAAGGCAGAGCTTGTTTCCTGTCTTTCCTCTCTACTTTCAGAAAGATTCTTTATAGTATTAGATGATGTATGGAAGCCAGATGTTTGGGAGGATTTGCTTAGATATCCCTTTGAAAGTGCAACAACCAATGGTAGGATTGTAATTACCACTCGAGATGAGAGCGTGGCTAGAAGTATTAGAGCAGAGATACATTATGTTGATAAAATGGATGATGACAGTTGCTGGAAATTGCTCCACAAGAATGTCTTTGAAGATGATGATGAAGAGGAGGAGATCTCTAGTTTTAAAACGATCGGGATGAAAATTGTTGAAAAATGTGATGGTCTTCCTCTTGCAGTCAAGGTTATTGCAGGGGTTCTAAGGTCGATGGATAGAAGCACCATAGAATGGAATAAGGTTCTCGAAAGTGATGCTTGGTCCATGAGCCAACTTCATGAAAAACTCCCAAGAGCTCTATTTTTGAGTTATGAAAATTTACCATCGGATCTTAAACAGTGTTTTCTTTATTGCTCGTTGTTTCCTGAGGACTATAAAATGCATCGCAAGGATCTCATTCATTATTGGGTGGCCGAAGGTTTTGTAAAAGCAACACAGGGAGATGCACTTATGGAAGATCTGGCAGAGGATTACTATAAGAAATTAATTTGGCGGAACCTTTTACATGGTCATGGTGATAACACTTGGTGCACAATGCACGATCTGTTACGTTCCCTTGCTCTTTTTATGATTCGTGATGAGAGCATTTTTCTTGGCAACGAGCAATCACCTAACACAAACCCGTTGAGTAAACTTCGTCGCTTGTCGATGGTGAACGCGGGGGAGATTTTGGAAGTTCCTGATGTAATAAAACAGCAAAAGTGCTTAAGATCCCTTCTTGTTTGGAGTAGTTATAAGACCAAGATTGTCCAGAATGAACTTTTTGAAAATTTGAGATATCTGCGAGTCATGAAGCGGAGCAACACGAGACTTGAGAGCCTTCCGGATTCTGTAGGAGATCTTTTGCACCTGAGATATCTAAATCTAAATTGGACGCAAATCAAGGAGTTGCCAGAGTCCATTGGGCGCCTTGTAAACTTGGAGATACTAAACCTGTCAGATTGTAAATCCTTACATACTCTCCCTAAGGCCATCACAAAATTGTACAATCTAAGGTGCCTTCGTCTCCAAGGTACTCCATTGAGTTATGTACCAAAGGGAATAGGTAAATTACAACGTCTTAACCATCTTGAAGGATTTGTGGTCGGCCATGATGACAGAAGAGACACGCAAGATGACGAGGGGTGCGGCCTGGAGGAGCTACAATCTCTGTCTCAGCTGATATTCCTGTCGATACGAAGGTTGGAGAGGGCACTACCAGGGGGAGCTCTGGTGCTCACGAACAGCCGCTCTCTGAGGACACTAATTTTGGAATGCAACAAACCTGGATATGCGGAAGAAGCAATTGCAATCCAGAGAAATGACAAGACTTATAATGAGCTCTCTCCTCAATCCACCCACCTACAGAAACTTGAGATTCATAACTTCATTGGTACTGGATTTTTCAGCTGGATGATGTCCTCTCCTTTAAGTGCCTCTTTTCCTAATTTGACATCCATAACACTGGATAATTGTATATCATTCCCGCAGCTTCCTCCACTAGGCCTGTTGCCCCAGCTGCAATCACTTATAATTAAAGATGCAGATGCAATCAAAACTATCGGACCTGAATTTCTTGGACCCCGTGCATCGTCAGCAGCGACTTCATTTCCCAAGCTTGAAGAGCTGCAATTTTTTGGGATGAAGAACTGGGAAGAATGGTCGTTTGGTATGGTGGAGGGGGTTGGTGAAGAAAGAAGAGGAGCCCCCAAGTTGCTGCCTTATCTCAGCAAGTTGGGTCTTTGTGGATGTCCCAAGCTGAGATCTCTTCCTCCACTGGGCCTGTTGCCCCAGCTGAAATCCCTTTGCATTGAGACAGCAGATGCAATCAAAACTATCGGACCTGAATTTCTTGGCCCCCGTGCATCGTCAGCAGCGACTTCATTTCCCAAGCTTGAAGAGCTGGAATTTTATGGGATGAAGAACTGGGAAGAATGGTCGTTTGGTATGGTGGAGGGGGTTGGTGAAGAAAGAAGAGGAGCCCCCAAGTTGCTGCCTCGTCTCATGACATTGACACTTGATGGTTGCCCCAAGCTCAGAGCTCTTCCTCCACTGGGCCTGTTGCCTCAATTGAAATCCCTTTATATTAATGATGCATATGCAATCAAAACCTTCTTGGCCCCCGTGCATCGTCAGCAGCGACTTCATTTCCCAAGCTTGAAGTGCTGATATTCGAAGAGATGTCCAACTGGGAAGAATGGTCGTTTGGTATGGTGGAGGGGGTTGGTGAAGAAAGAAGAGGAGCCCCCAAGTTGTTGCCTCGTCTCATGAAATTGGAGCTTTCATTTTGCCCCAAATTGAGAGCTCTTCCTCCACTGGGCCTGTTGCCTCAATTGAAATCCCTTTATATTACTGATGCACATGCAATCAAAACCATCGGACCTGAATTTCTTGGCCCCCGTGCATCCTTAGCAGCGACTTCATTTCCCAAGCTTGAAGTGCTGGTATTTTATAGTATGTCCAACTGGGAAGAATGGTCATTTGGTATGGTGGAGGGGGTTGGTGAGGAAAGAAGAGGAGCCCCCAAGTTGCTGCCTCGTCTAACGAAATTGCAGCTTTCACTTTGCTGCAAGCTTAGAGCTCTTCCAGAAGGCTTACGGCATGCCACCAATTTGCAGGAATTGAATATCAATCGTGTCCACGACTTAAAAGAAATCAACAACCTTTCCTCACTGAAATCTCTGGAAATAGAATATTGCCGAAGGTTGGAGCACGTGGAGAATCTTGATAAGTTGGAATACCTGACAGTGGAATTACCTGGTTTCAAACAGATATCCACCACTGATGCTGATGGACATATAGTGCACCTCCCACAGTGGTTATTGGAGCTCCTTGGGCAGCATTCTCTTAAAAAATTTAAACTGAGATGCAGCTTACCAGTCCTTAAGACCTTCCTCAAGGGCGGCCCCAACTGGCCCATCATTCAGAGGATCCCCGAGGTCAAGATCGTAGGCGATTGGCGTCCAAGTGGCATATCATATATTCGGTATACCAAGGACCCTCCAACCTTCGAAACCATAGAGAGGAATCTGAAGAATCGGAGACATCCTAAAGCATCCTCTCTTCTCCGAGGTGATTTCTCATTCTATTACATTTTTGTTTCCATTTTTTAGTCTATCCATCGCAACGAGACTTGCTAGCATGTATGATCTCATATTTGCTCTCTTTTTGCAGTTACAAATGCTTGTGGAATAGGCGGTTGAGATGGGAATGTCCCTCAGGATCATGGGACCAGTGGGTTCATCATTTTTACCATCTTTTATAATTATCTAAATCTCTGTATTGGACTTTCTGATTTCTTTTTCCTAGTATTATGATGCAGCTGTAGCTTTCCTTTCCTAGTGTTTTGAAGAAACTGTCATTTGCTTGAGTATAATTTTTCTTCTGAATGTAAATATTAAGAATTGGTTTATCCACTATAGTTATCTTCTCCATTATGTTGTTGTAACACAATCACAAAGATTTTGAATTTCGTGAACTACCGGACCCATTCCCCGTTTCTGCTCATATTCTGTGCTTTTGTGGCACTTCGTTCAAGGAATATAGGACTTTTATGATGTTTTTGTGTTCCTTGACCTAGTCTTTGGTTTCAGAGTCTCTCTTGTTGCATGCTTTCTAAAAGAATTGCTTGTCGGAATGATGAGTGCAATGGTCTTTTCAGGGAATCCCGATTATAAGGTGCTTGCGGATCTGGCAAATTATTCTTTGAATCTGATCAGAGTGTCCGCTGGATCTTGTTGTTCTAAAGCAAGGATATTTTGGTTGTGGATGTGATATATAGAGGATTGGTGTAAAAATAAAAACAGAACTCTTTAGGCCCTCTGGTGCATTTGTTGCAATGCAGGTGGCAATTTTGTGGCAAGGATGCATCGCCAGTAGATATGTCAGCTAGCTTTGGGTGTTTTGAGGCAATTAAAGAATGTCAACTTTCAGACACTTCAAGGCCTCTTGGAAAGGTTCTGAGTCCAAGTTTTGATTGGAGGCTGCAGAAGAAAAGGCACAGATGGAGTCTATGCGCACTGTATGCAGAATTAATGAATGCATGTATCAGGTTTGAGCTTGAGAAGAATGGCAATTTCCCAATATTGTCGAGTTTAGCAGCAAATTGGCCAGTGAGGTTGCAATATCTTTGAAGCAGAAGGTTTATGATGTGGTGCTGAAGCAGGCGGCATCGGTGAGGAAGCAATTGAGATAGAATACAACCCTCGATGCAAAGCCAGACATGGCGATTTCAGGAGCTACAAGCTTGTTGAACGAGGCTTATGATCATTTGTAACACCCGGCCCATTTGGCCCTTAAACCAGACCCATATAAAAGCAAGCCCATACAAAAAAAAAAGGGGGTGGGGGGGGGGGGGGGTGGATTTGGGAAGAAGACTCTCGATGGGAGTCTTCTTCTCCGATGAATCTCGAACGGAGAAGAATTTTAGGACCCTTAGAGCTCTAGGGCCCTCTATAAATAAGACTCCCTTCTCCCTCATGACCCTCCACCGGCCTTCCTCCCTCTCCTTTCCTCTTGATTTCTTTCATTGAAGCCGTGACCTCTCGTACTCGTGCTCACTAAAAATTAGAGCCGACGACACTGCTGAAGCTTAAGGTAAGCCCTTCCCCTCTTTCCCATGGCTTCGTGCAACCTCGCCGGCCATCGGGTTCGTCGAAAAATCTACAAAACCATAAAGCTTTGTTTGATCGAGCCTTTTCTTCTTTGATTCCAACCACCGACGCTGCTGCTCGTGGTGCCGCACCCCTGTAGCATGACCCCCACCTCCCAAACTTTCTTCTCCGAAGGTCATGGCCGCCGGTGACCGACCAATGGCCGAAAAACAAGAGGTAAGGGACGGATCCCCTATTTTTTTGATTTTCTGTAAGTTTCTTGCCGGTCGAACCTCACTGCCTGCCTCCTCTTGCTCTGTCGCCGCCCCTCGTCAGAGCTCGAGCCATCGAGCTCCTCTCTTTGGTCCTTCCCTTGTTCAGTCAAGGAAGAGGAAAGAAAGAAGAAAACGGAAAAAGAAGAAGAAGAAGAAAAGAAAAAAATAGAAAAAAAAATAGAAAATTTTCTCTCTCTCCTCTCTCTCCTTTCTCTCTCTTTCCTCTCCCCTCTCTCTACCTTCTCTCTCTATTTTCTCTCTCTATTTTCTCTCTCTAGACTTTTTTCTCTCATTATGGATTTTGTCTCTCTAGGATCTTTCTCTCCCTTTCTGATTTGTATCACAGATCCTAGGATAAACTTGAGATAAAAATATGATGACCTGAGATTGCTCCAAAATTCATGCAGTAGATTGATTTCAGCTTGATCTTTATTTAAAATTTATAACATTGATCATAGTTAATCCATATTGAGTCACCTTGATATGATCTCTAATAATCTCAATTATGATTGCCTCGTTTGAAGGATATAAAAATTTTTTCTCTCTATTTTCTCTCTACTTTCTCTCTCTAAAATTTTTTCTCTCTAAAATTTTCTCTCTTCATGGACTTTCTCTCTCTAGAAGTCTTGTGGACTAATGGAGGATCCAGATACTTGGACAAAACCTAATTTTGGTTAATCCTAAGAGAGATCCTAGATTTGTGTTATTAGGATCGATTATCGATAATTTTCTCTATATATGATTTTTATATTTGATTAGAATTATGAAGAGATATGATTGTCTGCATAAGATGTCAAGTGAAATATCTTGTTAGAAAAATTCATAAATCAAAGAAGAATATTGATTTTTGTGTTTGAATCAATCACCGATAAAGGTAAGAATCCCTGTACATGATCACTATTATATATATGCTATTTTACTGTTAGTCTTGCATCATTGATTTTGCATCATCGGATTTGAGATCGATAAATTTATTATATCTGAGATACTGTTATTTGATTTTGAGCATGAGTATATTATGTCAATATATATGTATCAGAGATTGATGGCATGATTATATGGACATGACATATCTAAATTGATCATAATATAAGTCAAAATTGATTTGATGAAATCAACACATAATGATTAAATGAAAAAGAAAGATATGGTATGGACTAGCCTTGTCATGTGGAACAGCTCGTCAGGAGCTTATGTCTGGGACAGCCCACCAGGAGCTTATGCTTGGGATAGCCTCCACTGGCTTATAGGTGGATCAACCGGCCAGGAGCTCATGCCTGGGATAGTCCGCTAAGAGCTTATGCCTGGGATAGCCTCTCACGGACTTTTGTACGTCGGACAGCCGGCCAGGAGCTCATCCTGGGACAGTCTTGAAAGGCTTTTAAGTAGAAATTGATTCGGATGATGACTGAGGTATAGACTTGGTTAGTCTAGAGCCAAAAAGAAAAGATTAAAAATCATATGATTATGAAAAGAGAAATGAAAGATAAGATATGAAATAATTGTTGAACAAAAGTGTTTCACCAATTAACATATGATGATGCATCTATTTTAACAAGACAGAAAATTTATGGATGTTTGCAGTATTCTGAATATTGAAAATAAGATTTTGTGTTTTATTGCTTATCCTTATTTTCAGATTATATTATTATATCAGTGTGATATGGGAATTCTTACTGAGCTGTAAAGCTCACACCCCTTCATCTTTCTTTTTCTTCTCAGAGTTACAGGGTGCTCATGGTTGGCTATGGTATAGATTTGCGAGTGAGCGAATGCATAGATAGAGTGTCATGATATCTGATCAGAAGATTGAAAGAATTTTAATTATAATTATGCAAGTTTTACTATTTATTGTTGAAATCAGATATTATGAATGTTGATGTTGTAATGAATTACTTTTGGCCTTGCATATTCTTTAGAGCTTACTCTAAGGAGTGTGCGGCCATCACATATCTGACTCAGATGTTGGGTTCGGGGCATGACAGAATGGTATCAGAGCTTAAGTTTAAGATCATTAGAGATTATGAAGTAATATCAGGATTTTTATGATCATTAGGGACTGTGACATTTTTAGGATTATAATCAATAGAGTATGATAGATAATATCAGAGTTTAAGGTTATGATCATTAAGCATGTGATAGAATGATATTAGAGTTTAGATTATGATCACTAGAGAATATGACTTAAGTGATATTTGAGCTTAAGATTATAATTATTCAGAATTGTGACTTTAGTGATATTTAAACTTAGATTATGATCATAAAGAATATGATAGACATAAAAAAAAAATTCAGTAATTAAATTTTGAATCAATAGATATTATGATAAAATTTATGTATAAGTGGTATATGATGTCTATAATAAAATTGATGAGTATATATTAGATTTCAATTAGTAAGGTTGACCTAGGTATGAGAAGAGTTGACCCTGGAATAAAGTGCAAGATATTGATAAGTTATGTTGAGTATACTTGATGATTTTAGAATGTTAAACTTATATGATTGAAGATCATGATACTTTTTCTAATTTTGAAGATAATTGTCTGAGCATTATAAATTTTGGACTTATCAAAAAGAAGTTAGTTAGAGTATGGTCTAAGAAGAAATTGTATCATATGAGAGAGAAATATTTTTGAGTATTGAACCTATAAGAGGTTATATATGAAACTTAATTTTAGATAAAAAATATATTTGGACTTTATTATGAGAATATGAGATATACATCTTAGTAAAATCTTTGATTATTCAAAATATCATATTCGAATGTGATTTTTTTGATCTTTCAAGTTGCATTGAATTTTAAGTCAAAAGTTTACTTTTCTAAGTGGATCAAAGGTATTGTGATATTGTTGTTAAATTGAAAAAGAAAATTTATTTTGTCAGAGTATGATATACAGGTTATGATAAAATCTTTAATAATTTATATTTCTATCTTTGGATTAAATTTTTTAATTTTTTTTATAATTATTGAAGATAGTGGAGTGTATTAATTATTCAAGTCAGAGTTTGGATTTCTGAATTAAACTAAGGTATCTTGCTAGTGTTAAATTTTGAATGACTTGTACAAGGGATAAGATTTTGTATAAATTTATCGATTAATATTAAGGATTGTGATAAAGAGAGCTCTACAAGAAATAATCAAGTTGATTCTACTTACAAGGATGTTGGCTTGAGTTCTTCTAGTTTGTTCAAGTTGGAATTAATTCTTTTAAAAAGAAAGATTGATTTGAAAATTATCTAAATGATTATAAGGTAAACCAAATGTTAACTCATATTGATTCTAGACATGTTGGATTCTTGAGGAGTAATGAAGCTTATACAATGATTTCAAATATAGGAAGTGGATCAAAATTTAATTTTGATGTGTTATGCTCAAGGAGCAATAAAGATAAAAAAACTTAAAGTTTTGCTTAAATTTTATATAAAATTTGAAAGTTGGATCTATCTTTGATTGATCTAACATACAAGGATATTTTTATCTTTGATAGACTTATATAATTTGATAAATTAAGATCAGAGTGCGCAGCAAAAGTATGATGGATTAAATTGATTAGAAATATTAATTTTTTGATTTAAAAGATATTATAATAAAATACATTAGTTGCAAATAAAGAATGATTTTATTGATAATGAAAGGATGCTATAGATTTTGATCTAATCTGATCATAGTCGGATAATTTTTGTCAGTAGGTTGCTTCATTGTAGATAATACCAAGAAATCTTAAATATCTCAAATTTATTAACAACTTGATAGTTCTGTTATTAGTTCAAACTTAGAATGTCTTGACACAGATCTCATATTTTTTTAAATTTAATATTGTTACTCGAACTGATATAGAAGATTGAGGTTTTCTTAAGATGAAAGTCTATCTATTAAATTAATTGGAAGGTCAAGAGAAGAAAGAAATCAATGATTGTGAAGACCTTTATTTTTTCATCATAGGTAGTCTGAGATAATTATGAATTTTGAGTGGAATATATTGGAATAAATAATTGTGGTATGTTAATACAAGTCTAAAATATTACTATTCTTTCAAAAAAAAAAAATAGTATGAAGAGAATGAGTTTGAAACCTCACATAATTTTATTATATCAAAATCTTGTGAAATAAGTATTATGTAAGGCAGACTATTAAAAGCTTGAGAATGACATGAAGAATGTGTACTCTGAAATATGTATCTCAAATGACATAACTTAATTTCGAGAATAAAATTATTTGAAGAGGGGAGAATATAACACCCAGCCCATTTGGGCCTTGGACCAGACCCATATAAAAGCAAGCCCACACAAAAAAAAAGGGAACGGGAAGAAGACTCCTGATGGGAGTCTTCTTCTCCGATGAATCCCGAATGGAGAAGAATTCTAGGATCCTTAGAGCTCTAGAGCCCTCTATAAATAAAACTCCCCTCTCCCTCATGACCCTCCACCGGCCCTCCTCCCTCTCTTTTCTTCTTGATTTCTTCCATTGAAGCCGTGACCTCTTGTACTCATGCTCGTCGAAAATTGGAGTCGATGATGCTGCTGAAGCTTGAGGTAAGCCCTTTTCCTCCTTCCTCTCTTCCTTCCACTACAAGAAATTTGACTTTTAACGATGAAATTTTAGCGACGAAATTTATTTCATCGCAAATAATTAAGCTTTTGCAACGAAATTTAAATTTCGTCCCCAAAAATCAGGTATTTACGATGAAAAAAATTACGTTGCAAAAAGTTATATCTTTTGCAATGAAATTTTTATTTTTGTTGCTAGAAGTTGATTTTTAGCGACGAACTTTTTTTTTCGTTGCAAAAAATATTTTTTTTTTGTGATAAAATATTTTTTTTTTGAAGTAAAAAAATATTTTTTTATGATAAAAAAAATTTTATCGCAAAAAAATTATATTTTTTACAATGAAATTGATATTTCGTTGCAAAAAAGAAAGGCTTTTGCGATCAATTTTATTTATATTTAGCGATGAAACTATTGCATCGCTAAATTTTATTTTATTGAAAAAATTTGAATATTTTACGATGAAAATTTAATTTTTGTTGCTAGAAATTGATCTTTAGAGATGAAATTTTTTTCATCGCAACAAAATATTTTTTTTGGTGACGAAAAAATTTTTCATAGCTAAATTTTTTTTTTTGCAACGAAAATAATTACGTCGTAAAAAATTTAATTTTATGTGACGAAATATTTGTTTCGTTGCGAAAAACTTGATTTTATGACCATTTTTTATATTTGCGATGAAATTAAATTTTTGTTGCAAAAAATTAATCATTTGCGACGAAAAAATTTTTGTTGCAAAAAATATATTTTTTTGTGACAGAATATTTATTTTTAGCAACGAATGTATTTCATCGCTACATATTTTTTAATTAAAAAAAAAAACCCTTTGATATTTTGCCCTAATTGAAAATAAACCTGTTGATTTCTCCCTCCCTGATCTCCGCCGCGGTCGTCCAAATTTTCTCCCTCCCCGATCTCCGACGACAGTCCTCCCTCCCCGATCGTCGGTCGTCCTTCCCGGTAAGTTCTCTCCCTCCCTGCCACCATCCTCTCTCTCTCTCCCTCCCCACCACCGTCGAGCCCTCCCTCCCCGCCACCGTCGTCGCTTGAGCCCGCCCCCTGTCGCTGATCGAGCCCACCTCCCAACGCGCCATCTCCCTCCCGCCTCGCCACCCTCTCCTCCGCGCACCGTCTCCCTCTTGGTCTCCACTGTGTCGCCATCTCCCTCCCTCCCCCACTGTTTCCCTCCTCGCCTGTCCTCTCCCTCCTCGCCTCCACCGTTTCCCTCTCCCTCCGCTTCCTCTCCGATTCCGACCTCCTCCTCCTCCCCTCCCAAACCCGGTCCCTCGAATCCTCCCTCTTCTCAGCCTCCTTCCCTCCGGTTCCCTCCAATCCCTCGAAACCCTAACCCTAGAGCCCTCTCCTTCATCTTCTTCCTCCTCTTCTGCCCCTCTTCCGCCTCGAGCTGCAGCGCCGGCTGTTCCCCATTGAAGAAAATGGTCGAAGATTTTGCAGTCAATCTTTGGCCATACTGCAAACAGAAGCCGAACAGCGAGCAAAGATTAGGGCAAAGCCAGGTCCAGTGAGCCCCTTCACCTTGCCCCGGAGAAACTAAGAAAGCATGTTGTTCATAAAACGAAGGTGGCGGCCACCTCTCCTCCCTCCCTTTCCTCCTCCTTCCATACTTTCCTCATATTCTTCCTCGCCGGCCACCGCCGAAACGACTACCTCCTCCTCTTCTCCTCTACCCTTCATGGCGGAGTACCTGATGGATCGTCTGGGCTACTCCAAGGATAAGGCCCTCGTTGCCTCCAAAACCCTCCTCCACATCACCACCCCCGACAAGCCTGACGCCGTCCTCGCCTTCCTCCGCCGCCACGCCAGCCTCTCCCCCCGCCAACTCCACGCCTTCGTCCGCCGCCACCCTACTATCCTCGCCACCAACGTCCCCTCCAATCTCCTCCCCAAGCTCAAGCTCCTCGAGCGCCTCCTACCCTCTCCCATCCCCCGCCGCCGCCTGCCGCTTCGGCCTCCCGTCCCCCACCGTCGCCTACCGCTTCGGCCTCCCATTCCCCGCCGCTGCAGTGTCTGCAAGGCAGTCGCCGCTGGTCGACCCCTCCATCCCCTGTCTCCCTCCCTCATTTTCTTTCTCAGTCTGTTACCTGAGAAAGAGTTGAAGGTCGATCCCTTACCTGGCTTGTCTGGTTTCGTAGGGCCGCCACCGCCACCGCCGCGCCATCGCCGGGCCGCCACCGCCATCGCCGGTTGCCGTCACTGTCACCATCACTGTTCACAGAAGAGTTGAAGGTGAGAACCATTTTTTTAATTTATATATTTTTTAATTTTTTTCTTAATGAATTTTAGCCATTAGAAGTAATTATTTATTATTTTAGTAATTAGATATAATGTTAGATATAATTATTTGTTTGATATAATTAATTTTAATCATGATTTAAAAATATTTTAAAAATAAAAATATTTTTAATAATAATATATTAATTATAGCATAACAAATTTATAAGCCTTAGAATTTTCATTCGAAGATAGCGTGCATAAACCAATATTTTTTTTATAAAAAAAATATTGGTGCTTTACACACTATTCTCGAATTGTCCTTATGGATAGTTTGGGCACGTGAATGAATTTAATATTGCAACACATGTGCTTCTATATCGCAGAGTTTTGTCGGTATTTTCGATCATGTTCTCTGGATATATAGCACAATTTTAATATTTGTGTATCTGGAGAACTGCGTCAAAATGCTGTTGAAATTTTTTTGGTATAGAAGACATGTATTGCAATATTAAATTCTTACGTTCCTGAATGGAATAGGACCATCACCCTATAGGTAGGAGATATAAGGCGTTAGTCAACTATTATTACATAAAATTGATTGTATAGTTTGCATCATAAATATGTAGGTATGGATCATGGTTGGATGTCATTGCATGATAAGTTCTGTCCCGAGTATATTACGGGTGTGACGACTTTTATGAATGTGGCGTCCAATCATACTAGAGAAGATGGAAAAGCTCGTTGTTCATGTCGTCGATGTAGAAATTTATTTTGGTGTACCTTATCGGATATTCAGAATCATTTATACGAACACGGTATAGATATGACTTACAAGAGATGAACTTGTCATGGTGAAGATTTGTCGACTAGCTCGAGCATGTTGTCCAGGAGTCCCATAAATCCATCGTCAGTCGGTGGATCATGCAATCGTGAAAGACAAACACTTGGTGAAGAAGATAGAAAAATTTTAGAGGATCTTCATCCGGAATTATTTGAAGCAAATGTAGAAGCGAGAGCAAAACATCAGCATTCCATTCCGAGACAAGAAGCTGAAGAGGACAGTAATATATCTATAAATGATAGATTCGAGCGTCTATTAAGAGATGCACAAAGTGATGTTTATCCTGGTTGTAAGAAGTACTCTCTGTTGTCTGTCGTAATAAAGTTATTACATATGAAGACACTTGGTAAGTGGTCAAATAACTCGTTTAATTGATTGCTCAAATTTTTGAAGGACTTACTGTCAAAGGGAGAGTTACTTCCGTCAAGTCATTATGAAGCCAAAAAATTATTGAAAGGACTCGGTTTGGGAGTCGATGACTTGGGACTACGCTGTGAAAAGATACATGCATGTCCGAATGATTGTGTTCTATTTTGGAAGGATAAAAAAGATCTACAAGCATGTCCGATTTGTCATTCAAGCAGATGGAAAGAAAGTCGTGGTAAGGATAAGAAGAAAAAAAAAATACCATGCAAGATTTTGCGGTACTTTTCGATTACATCACGATTGCATCGATTGTTCATGTCGAGGCATACTACTTGTGACATGCGATGGCATAAGGAGGAAAACAATATCGACGATGATGTCATGAGACATCCATTAGATGGAGATGCGTGGAAATATTTTGATCATGAACATCCATGGTTTGCAGCTGATTCACGAAATATCAGGCTAGGGTTGGCAACAGACGGATTTAATCCATATGGTAATCTTAGTACTACTTATAGTATGTGGCCTGTTATGGTATTTCCTTATAATTTACCACCATGGAAGTGCATAAAATCACCTTTTAATCTATTGGCCTTGTTGATCCCCGGTCCCCGTGCCCCTGGAAGAGACATAGACATATTTTTAGAGCCGTTGATCGAAGAGTTACAATATTTGTGGGAAGAAGGATGCGAAACATATGATCATGTTGCAGGAGGCATCTTTCGTATGCATGCAGCACTGCTTTGGACAGTTAACGATTTTCCTGCATATGGTGATTTTTCTGGATGGTGTACAAAAGGGTATAAAGCATGCCCAACTTGTAACGATGATATTACATCAGACCGTATTCGTGAAAAGATTTATTTTACCGACCATCGACGTTTCTTACCAGATGATCATAGATGGAGGAGAAGTCTTAAGTTCAATGGCAAGCATGAACGACGTGTGCAGCCAAGATTCTGGTCTACGGACAATATTTTAAATCAGTTACCCAACCCACAGGATGTCATATTTGGTAAGGGTCTGGCCAGCCAAGTAGGGGTGCGAACAAGTATCGAAAATTGGAGAAAAAAGAGCAAGTTGTTTGATCTTCCATATTGGAAAATGCTTCTTCTTCGACATAATCTTGACGTCATGCATATTGAAAAGAATATATTTGATAATATATTTTATACCATTCTCAATATCAAAGGAAGAACGAAGGATACCGTGAAGGCTCGTCTTGACTTAGAGGATATACGGATTAGAAAGGAATTACATTTGATTCGACGAGGGGATAGGCTGGTGTAGCCATTGGCATGTTATACACTGAATCGAAGAGAGAAAAATCAATTTCTTTCATATTTGAGATCAGTGAGGTTTCCTGATGGATACGCCTCAAACTTGAAACGGTGCATCAAGTCGAAAGATGGGAAGATCGTCGGGATGAAAAGTCATGATTGTCATATACTTCTACAACATGTGCTCCCAGTTGGTTTGCGCGGATTGTTGTCGGATAATGTGTGTAATGCATTACTTGATCTGGAAACTTATTTTCGGGACTTATGTGCGAAGACATTGAGACGAAGTCAGATCGACATATTGGAGAAGAAGATTATCATTACTCTCTGTAAGCTCGAGATGATATTTCCTCCCGCCTTCTTTGATATCATGATGCATCTTTCTGTTCATCTTCCACATGAGGCTAGATTGGGTGGGCCAGTACATACAAGATGGATGTACCTAATTGAAAGGTAATTGCATGATATTATAATATTTATTATTCATTATTGTATTCTTATTATATGTGATATCAATTGATAATTTATTGAATAGAGAGATGCGTGAATACAAGAGTGCCGTCACTAACAAAGCACGGCCTGAAGGTTCAATAGCAGAAGCACATGTTATGAATGAATGTCTGACATTCTGCTCTATGTACCTTCGGTGAGTGGAGACCAAATTTATAAGGCCACAACAGAATATCGATGTTGATGAGATTCTGACCGATGGATTGTCCGTGTTCTCCAATGTTTTCCGACCATATGGTAAAAAAAATTTTCGAATGTTGACACCACAAGAAATGGATGACATGCATTGGTATGTGCTAAACAATTGCGAGGAGGTAGAAGCATACATGATGTGAGTATATACATTTAATTTTTATTTGTTGATATATCAATGAATGTACGTCGTCATGCATATTAAAATATACATGGTATTACTGTATCACTTCAGAGAATACGAAAGGGAGCTCAGAAGAAGTAATCCTACATTAGCAGCGGCACGACATAGGAATCAATTCGCATCATGGTTTGATGAATGGGTAAGTTATGTTCATGTTCATCCATGATTAAAAGTTTGTTTATATAGTATTTATTTTGTCAAATTTAACCTGCTTATTGTTCTTTTAATTGTAGATAGCTCAGCTACGTATAGACAATCCTAACTGTATCAGTAATGACTTAGCTGCACTTGCACGAAAATCTGACAGATGTGTATCAGTATATTCAGCATGCATAGTCAATGGTGTGCGATTCTTAACGAAAAATTGCGATCACGATCGAACCACACAGAATTGTGGAATAAGCATGGAGGGCGAGCACAAGGGTGAAATAATAGATTTTTTTGGTGTTCTGCATGAGGTTATAGAGTTGAGATATAGTGGTCTTCGACGGATTGTGTTATTCAAGTGTCGATGGTATGACTTAGGATGACACATGCCAATTGTTATAGATCCTCAACTCGTCAGTGTCCACACTGGTCATGTATGGTATGAAAGTGATCCTTATATTTTTGCAAAACAAGCAAGACTAGTGTGGTATATTGATGATAACAAAATGAAAGAGCCTTGGCGAGTTGCAATAAGGGCTCAGCATAGGTATTTGTTTGATCCTGCACTTTTCACATACCCGAACGATGAAGATCTTGAGAACGAAGTCCGTGCAATTATTGAAAACGAAGCATATCAAATGCAAGCACCAGATAACATATTAGTGCCAGATGATACGATTGACATAGGACAATTACAAAGAGACGACTATGAACCTGAGGATGTTTCTATTGTTGGATCATCGATAAGGGCACGGGCACGAGCATGATCCAATAATGACTTCATTAACGACGATGATGATAGCACTTCAGGGTTGAAGTCTTCTATGACTCCCATCGAAGATGACTATATGGACACGAGTTCAGAATCTAAGAATAATAATTAATATGAATAAGTAATTCAATTTATTTTTTTTGTTATATCATGTAATACTTGAGTTTTTTTGATTACGTGCTGATTTAAATTATTTTAATCATTGCAGCATCATGACTGGTCCTGGACGTAGACATTCACGGGGTAGGCAGCAGGCTCCGCTTGATGATACACATCCTCACTTTAGCATTTTGCATGATGAGTCAGAGGATTTAGATGAGACTCAGTTACCCGAGTCCACAAAGCAGACTAGTGCTCAGCCAGAGCTTGCCCAGTCGGAGGTCATGGTACCATAGCATCATCCCCTTACAGGTACATCTCTATCAATTTATAAACCATATATTTTTTTTTTGTTATATGCATTTAGTGATACATGATATATATTCATTTCACCAATTTTTACATGTAGGAACACAGCATCGACGTGCAATGGTGGTCCTAGTAGGGGTCTTGTTTTGGAAAAATATGTGCATACACACAATGAAAAATCAAAGGTACAGATATTTCGAGATCATCCGGTTGGCACAGAGGCTAGTATCGTCGCAAATGAGATCAGTTTGTATATGTGGAATCATTTTTCGTGGGCTGCTGAAAGTTTCAAGCATGTAGCTCCTCGATATCGTGATGCTCTAGTCTCTCACATCAAGGTAAGAATTAAATTTGGATGTCTTGCATATCATTACATGATTCATATTATTTTTGGTTATATAAATAAATTTTTTATTATATGAATAATTTTATGTATTTGCTTTTTGGTATGATGACTGTGTAGGATAATATTGACTTCGAGGATTGCACTGACAAAGAAGTAACGGCATGTATTCTCAAAATGGCTGCAAATAGATACAGAGATCGATGATGTAGGCTTCATAAATACTGCAATGAGCTGCAGGCGAAGGGGATTGATCCTGTGACCCAGCCATATAGAAATTGGGCTGGGTCTAGTGACGATTGGCGGTGGTTATGTGAGTATTTTGGAAGTGAGGCATTTCAGGTATGTCTAGTGTTTCAAGTTATTTTAATTTTGTTATGTCCTTTATTGGTTATAATTGTATGTATTTTGTAGTGACGATCGGAAGCGAATAAGGTGAATAGGAGTAAGATTGATTCTATTCACATGCAAGAAAGTGCCTCTTTTGCACAGGAAATGAAGAGGATGGTACGTAACTATATTTACAATCATACTTTGTAACTTCTTATTAAATATTTATATTATTTTGATATCTTTTTTTTTTGTTTGAACAGGGACTATCCGGAGTCGATGCCTATGCTAAATTCTATCAAAACAAGAGTGGCGAGTTCGTGATCGAGGAGGCGAGGCAGCGTCATGTAAGTATCATTACTCTACATTTTGAATACTTTTAAAGAGTTTGAAAAAAATTTATGATTTTATTTGGTTTATTGTGAAGGAAAAAATGTTAGAATTAAGAGATCAGACGATGAGGGAGGTGGGATCTGACAGTGATACTGGATCGCAGCAGGTTTGTTTGATGACAGATGATACGATTTTGGATACCGTCCTCGGGCGGCAGCTAGGATCTGGTCATAGCATGCGGTCCAAAAAATCATGCAGTTCGTCATCCGACCGGTCTGATGATGCATCGGTGCCAGAGGCAGTTAGGACATCCATGAGCATGATGCAAGATCAGATTAGTTACTGGATGAATCGTAGTCAGACGCTCGAGAGGATAGTAGCTGCGGTGGTGGGACGGCTCGGTATTGATGCTTCTGAGTTAGCACCTCTACAGTCACATGATGCCGCCTCTGCACCACCATCGCGACACATATCGGGTCAGGGATCGACGCCTGGAGAAGGAAACGAGGCCAACGAGTCAGATCATACCTAGTTTGTAGTTATTTTAAATTTAAAATGGTATATGGACTTATATTTTTGTATATGACAAAGATGGTTATGAAACTTTTTGATACTTGGAATTGGTCTTTTGACTTAGAATATTTTTATTGCGTTAATATACTGTTTATTTAAAATATGTTTGATCAGAGAATTTATATTTGAGCAGATTTTTTTTGAAAAAAAATTAAAATTTTATTTTTTATCCAAAATTTATTTTAGCGATGAAATATTAATTTCATCACAAAAAAATTTATGAACCAAAAAAAGTAAAATTTTTATTATACATTGTGACGAAATTTTTATTTCGTTGCTATTTTTGAGATGAAAAAATAGTTTCATCGCTAAAAATTTTAACTTTTTATGATAAAATTTTTATTTCATCGCAATTATGGTGATGAATTTTTTTATTTCGTCGCCCTTATAACGATGAAATTTTTATTTCGTCGTCATTATAGCGACGAAATTTTTTTTCGTCGCAATTATAGCAACGAATATTTTTTTTGTCGTAATTATTGCGATGAAATTTTTGCGATAAATTTTGTTTGCGATAAAATCCGTCGCTAAGTTTTACGACGAATTTCATTTTTATCACAAAAAATAAGAGAATATTTTTTTTAATCACAATATTTAGTGATGAAATTATTTTTCGTTGTAATTTTAGTGATGAAAATTTAAGCTCTTGTGACAAAATATTTTCGTCGCTAATACAGCACATACTTCGTCGTCTAGGTTTACTATTTTTTGTGACGAAATAAAATCATTTCGTCGCTAAGGTCTTTTGCTACGAGGCTTTCTCTACAAATTTTTAGCGACGATATATTTCATCGCAAATATTTTTAGCGATGAAAATATGATTTTTAGTGACGAAAAAATTTTATCGCAAAAAGTCAAATTTCTTATAGTGTTCTCCTCCTTCCCATGGCTTCGTGCACCCTCGCCGACCGTCGGGTTCGTCGAAAAATCTACAAAATCATAAAGCTCTATTTTTGCTCTGTTTGATCGAGCCTTTTCTTCTTTGATTCTGACCACCGACGCTGCTGCTCATGGTGCCGCACCCCTGTAGCATGACCCCCACCTTCCTAACTTTCTTCTTCGAAGGTCATGGCCGCCGGCGATCGGCCAATGGCCAAAAAACAAGAGATAAGGGGCGGATCCCCTATTTTTCTGATTTTCCGTAAGTTTCTCATCGATCGAACCTCACCGCCCACCTCCTCTTGCTTTGTCACTGTCGATCAGATGTCGTCGCCCCTCGTCGAAGCTCGAGCCACCGAGCTCCTCCCTCTGGTCCTTCTCTTGTTCGGCCAAGGAAGAGGAAAGAAAGAAGAAAACGAGAAAAAAAGAAGAAGAAGAAAAAGAAAAAAAAAAGAGAAAAAGAAAAAAAAAGAAAAAGAGAAAGAGAAAAAGAAAAATAGAAGAAAAAAAAAGAAAGAGAGAATTTTTTCTCTCTCCTTTCTCTCTCTTTCCTCTATCCTCTCTCTACCTTCTCTCTCCATTTTTTCTCTCTAGATTCTCTCTCTATTTTCTCTCTCTAGATCTTTTTCTCTCTTTATGAATTTTGTCTCTCTAGGATCTTTCTCTCCCTCTCTTATTGCATCACAGACTCTAGGATAAACTTGAGATAAAAATATGATGACCTAAGATTGCTCCGAAATTCATGCAGTAGATTGGATCCTAGTTTGATCCTTATTTGAAATTTATAACATCGATCATAGTTAATCTATATTGAGTCACCTTGATATGATCTCTGATAATCTCGATCACGATTGCCTCGTTTGAAGGATATAAAAATTTTCTCTCTCTATTTTCTCTCTCTAAAATTTTCTCAAAAATTTTCTCTCTTCATGGACTTTCTCTCTCTAAAAGTCTTATGGACTAATGGAGGATCCAGATACTTGGATAAATCCTAATTTTGGTTAATCCTAAGAGAGATCCTAGATTTGTGTTATTAGGATCGATTATCGGTAATTTTCTCCATATATGATTTTTATATTTGATCAGGGTTATAAGAAGATATGATTGTCTGCATAAGATGTCAAGTAGAATATTTTGTTAAAGAAATTTATAAATCAAAGAAGAACATTGATTTCTGTGTTTGGACAAGTCACCGATAAAGGTAAGAATCTCTGTACATGATCACCATTATATATATGCTATTTTACTGTTGGTCTTGCATCATTGGTTTTACATCGTCGGATTTAAGATCGATGAATTTATCATATCTGAGACACTGTTATTTGATTTTGAGCATGAGTATGTTATGTCAATATATATGTATCAGAGATTGATGGCATGATTATATGGATATGATATATCTAAATTGATCATAATGTAAGTCGAAATTGATTTGATGAAATCAACACATAATGATTAAATGAAAAAGAGAAATATGGTATGGACTAGCCTTTGTTATGTGGAACAGCCCACTAGGAGCTTATACCTTAGACAGCCCCCACTGGCTTATAGGTGGATCAGCCGGCCAGGAGCTTATACCTGGGACAACCCGCCAGGAGCTTATGCCTGGGACAGCCTCTCACGGGCTTTCGTACATGGGACAGCCGGCCAGAAGCTCATCCTGGGATAGCCTTGAAAGGCTTTTAAGTAGAAACTGATTCGGATGATGACTGAGGTATAAACTTGGTTAGTCCAGAGCTAGAAAGAAAAGGTTAAAAATCATGTGATTATGAAAAGAGAAATGAAAGATAAGACATGAAATAATTGTTGAACAAAAGTGTTTCACCTGTTAACATATGATGATGCATCTATTTTAACAAGACAGAAAATTTATGGATATTTACAGTATTCTGAATATTGAACATGAGATTTTATATTTTATTGCTTATCCTTATTTTCAGATTATATTATTATATCAGTGTGATATGAGAATTCTTACTGGGCTGTAAAGCTTACACCCTTTCATCTTTCTTTTTCTTCTCAGAGTTATAGGATACTCATGGTTGTCTATGGTATGGATTTATTAGTGAGCAGATGCATAGATAGAGTGTCATGATATCTGATCAGAGGATTGAAAGAATTTTAATTATAATTATGCAAGTTTTACTATTTATTGTTGAAATCAGATATTATGGATGTTGAGGTTGTAATGAATTACTTTTGGCCTTGTATATTCTTTAGGACTTATTCTAAGAAGTGTGCGGCCATCACATATCCGACTCGGGTGTTGGGTTCGGGGCGTGACATCATCATGGATAGATTTTTGCAGAGTATGCCAAGACCCATTACCTTGGTTACCTCTCATATCCAATGTTTAATCTTCTATTTGTTTATTTGTTACGGTGCATGGGGCCAGGAAATAGGCATTCAGCCGTCCTCTTCTCACAAGAAATATATTTTAAGAAGGCCCAGCTTCTATAATATCCTAACACTCCTATACAACAAATGAGAATCTCTAGGCCTACCAACTTCTGAATGACTGATGTTGGATGGATTGACTGCAAGATTGGGTTGTGGGTGCTGTCATGCTTGATAATAATGATCAAATTTTTATGAATTTGATAATCTCATAAAATTTTTCTTCTTGTTGGGAAGGCTTAATAATCTTCTAAAGTTACTTTGACAAATTTTGATTAATTTTTGGTCCGATTGAATTGGACGGGAATAACAGGTTTTAATAATTTGGCTCATGTTCATGTGTACCTTCTTATGATTTATTTGAGATTCTATTTGAGTGCTGCAATATATATAGAATATATCGCATGTAGTTTTGATATTACATGGTTAATGATCTTGGATTCTCGTAGCATGCCAAGCAGGTTAATTATGCATCTGAGAATCTTAGGTCATCAGGAATCAGCTTACTTCGGGAAGAGAGACCCTAATAATCTAAAATTACCATAATGATCTCATTTGAGTCATCGAGTGGATGCCATCTCCAAAAGCATAGATGAGTTTTGCTGACATGGGCTTCCAATTAAGACAACTAATTGAACACGATTTTCAATCACCTACCGTGCTGATTTAGATTGCTCGATGCATCATGGTAGCATATGCAGGTCCTTCTTATGCTCCAACAACTCCGCTATTGGGACAACAGCACTACTCATCTGAAAACCACCTACAGCTATAAGACAGCAATTAAATTTCTGAATTACGAAGCCAACTCCTTCAACAGCTCCATTGTCAATCACTTTCCCTGAAAGTTAATCTCGAGGAAACAAGAATGCGGTGGCTCCCAGCAGGCCACATAGCTTGTTCAACAGCTCCATTGTCAATCACTTTCACTGAAAGTTAATCTCGAGGAAACAAGAATGCGGTGGCTCCCAGCAGGCCACATAGATACAAGCTGTAAGGTAGTTCGCAAAGATTTGGAAGCTTGGTTTTATTGCCAGCTAAAGCCATGAACCGTTCAATAGTCACAATGACCGTTCTTCCCTTATCCTATGCCATTGGAAATTTAGTACCAGAATTAATACTTTTTATTATCTTATTGTGGCATTAAAATGGAACTTTCATTTTGCCCCAAGCTGAGAGCTATTCCAGAAGGCTTACGGCCACCAATTTACATAAATTGAGCATCAGTAATGTCCATGATCTAAAAGAAATCAAGAACCTGCCCTCATTGAAATATCTGGAAATATGGAATTGTCCGAGGTTAGAGCATGTGGAGAATCTTGATAAGTTGCAATTCTTGGAAGTACGTTTATCTTCTTCCACAGAGACATCCACCACCGATGCTGATGGACAGACAGAGCGCCTCCCACAGTGGTTATTGGAGCTACTCCAAAATACCCCGGCAGCTTTGCAGAATTTAGAAAAATTTAATCTGTACTATAGCTTATCAGTCATTAAGACCTTCCACGAGGACGGGCCCAACTGGCCCTGTTGGATGGATGTCTGGCCAGGACACCACCTCCCAAGATCTTTTCAGTACCACGCGATGCAGCAGAAAGAAAGAAGAAACAAAATAAAAGGAAAACAATCAAAATACATGGATCAGCCGCAAAAGGGCTCGCCTCCACGGGGCATGCAAACTTCACTATGAAAAAAAAATTTTACAAGAGGAGACCTCACCCTCAACCCTTGTACACCCAATTCTCTCTCACTAGAAGTTCTCCTCACAAAAGCTCTCTCTCTCTTGGAAGACCCCCTGAACCCCTGAAGTGCCTGGCGACCGCTGTCCAGGAGCCTCCTGCTCCTTCTCTCACAGCAGCCTCACGCCTCTCTCTCTCTTCTCGGATTCGTACGGCACGAGAAAACCAACCACTTCCCTCTCTGTTATCGATTAGCCCTATTTAAAGGGTTAAACAGGGTTTAAAACCTAATTAGAGAAGGATTAGGAGTCCTAAACAAAGCCAGATAACCCTTGGACCGTCGGATCAAGACCGGGACCCACCCACGCCCTCAGATCGTGCTTCGGTCCACGAAATAGTGACGTAGACCGTGAGAAACACGTGAAAAATGCCCACGCGGTCCACAGGCCCAGCCGTGGACTGCCCGGTCCACGGTAGACCGGGGCAACAGGGCCAGCAGGGCCGGCTGGGCCGGCCCGCTCCCGCGCGCGGGCCTGGGCCGCACGCCTGCCTGGGTCGCGTGTCCCACGCACCGCCGCCTGCGGCCGCGCCGCTACCGCCCGCCGCCGGTCACCGGCGGTCCTCCACCGCCTCGAATCTCGTGCCGACTTCAAAAGCTCGTATCTCCTCCATCCGAGCTCCATTTCAGGTGATCTTGATCTCGTTGGACTCCATTTTTCATCGCGAACCTCACTGTGGGCTCAATATGGGTTGAATCTCGAGGCATCAAATCCTAACAATCTCCACCTCGACTCAATATTCGGCCTCCTCCAAACTCTGAGAGCTTCTGGATCTCCTCGCCCCCATGCTCTGGGGCAATCGTCTGCTGATCATGGATGGGCAAACATGGGAGTCGAGCCAGACTGCTCGATCCCATCTCTGTCGTATGCTGTGCTTCTCCTGACCTGAGACCTGCTCGGGGCATCATCCTGCGGCAATAGAAATCTCACCTTGCGACGTCGCCTCTCGTCCTCCCGAGTCTCCTGTCTCGTGCCCGATCCGCCTCCTGGAGCTCCACCTCGCTCTGGACTCCACCTGGCTCCTGAAGCTCCATCTCGCACTGGGCTCCCTGCCAGGTAATAATGTCCTCTGCTTCTCTTCTTCCCCTCCAGCACAATCCTGTCGCCGCGTAGCACCCTCAGGATTCCTCCATCAGCTATCGTCCTGTAGCCTCTCGAATCCAGTCTGCTAAGTGAGATAAGATTTCACCTAAAAATGGATATGTATCGGACCTCCCCCAATCTCCTCACTGCATTATCATGTGTCCTCTAGCTGACCGTCCCAATGTCTCTTATTGCACAGCTCGATCCATCCGACAGATATAGTGCCCTCACTGTTCTCTAGGGAGTCAAGCTGCTCCTCTTTGCAACATACATGATAGGGGCATGCAGAATCTAATATCCACTGCTGGGAAGAAGTAGATACCTTATCAGATATCTTCAGGATATTTCCATCTGAATCGCTGCCGGTTGTCGCTACAGCAGCCACCGTCCGATTTTTGAGTTGAGGGCAATTTCTGGCTAGATGCCCCAACTCCTCACACCGATAACACCTGGTTTTGCTCAAGTCCCTCCTGGACTTGGATCGCCCTCGTTGCGATCTCCTGTCGCTCCGTCTACCGCCTCCTGCTCTTCCAGAAGCCACCAAAGCTGAGCTACCACCACCTGAGCTCGAAGCTGGGTTCTCCCTCCAGAGAACCTCGTTCTGGAGTATCGCCGCGGTAACCTCGTCCATCTTGATAGTGCTCTTCCCCACTAGAAGAGCAGTCACCAAGGACTTGTACGAAGGGGGAAGCGACGCCAGCAAAACAGCGCCCTGGTCTTCTCCTCAACATTCTCACCAACGCTGAGAAGGTCAGTGAGGATCTTCTGGAAGTGGCTGAGATGCTCCTGCACGCTCTGTCCCTCAGTCATCCGCAGTTGGTAAAACTGCCTCCAGAGAAAAAGTGTGTTGGTGAGAGACTTCGCCATGTACAACTCCTCGAGCTTCGACCACAGCACCATCGGGGTAGTCTCTCTCAGCACATGGATCACCACCTTATCTGCCAGATACATGCGGATGGTACTCACCGTCTGCATCTGTAGCCATTTCTAATCCCGCACCTCCATGGTGGTCAGCTTCTCATCGCACAAGAGAGCATCGATCAACCCCTGTTGGATGAGCACGTCCTTCACCCTTGCCTGCCACAAGGAGAAATTGCTCTTACCATCGAACTTGTTGATCTCCATCTTGATTGTTCCTGTTTTCTCCATCTTCAGTCTTGCTCACCACCACGGCAATCTGCATCCTTGTACCACCTTGCTCTGATACCATTTGTTGGGTGGATGTCTGGCCAGGACACCACCTCCCAAGATCTTTTCAGTACTACGCGATGCAGCAGGAAGAAAGAAGAAACAAAACAAAAAGAAAACAATCAAAATACGTGGATCAGCCGCAAAAGGGCTCGCCTCCACGGGGCATGCAAACTTCACTATGAAAAAAAAATTTTACAAGAGGAGACCTCACCCTCAACCCTTGTACACCCAATTCTCTCTCACTAGAAGTTCCCCTCACAAAAGCTCTCTCTCTCTTGGAAGACCCCCTAAACCCCTGAAGTACCTGGCAACCGCTGTCCAGGAGCCTCCTGCTCCTTCTCTCACAGCAGCCTCACACCTCTCTCTCTCTTCTCGGGTTCGTACGGCACGAGAAAACCAACCACTCCCCTCTCTGTTATCGATCAGCCCTATTTAAAGGGTTAAACAGGGTTTAAAACCTAATTAGAGAAGGATTAGGAGTCCTAAACAAAGCCAGATAACCCCTGGACCGTCGGATCAAGACCGGGAGCCACCCACGCCCTCAGATCGCGCTCTAGTCCACGGAATAGTGCCGTGGACCGCGAGAAACGCATGGAAAATGCCCACGCGGTCCACAAGCCCAGCCGTGGACCCCCCGGTCCACGGTGGATCGGGCAACAGGGCCAGCTGGGCCGGCCCGCTCCCGCGCGCGCCAGGGCCGCGCTCCCGGCTGGGCCGCGCACGCGCCTGGGCCGCGCGTCCGCCTGGGCCGCGGGCCTGGGTCGTGCGTCCCACGCGCCGCCGCCTGCGGCCGCGCCGCTGCCGCCCGCCGCCGGTCGCCGGCGGTCCTCCGGTGCCTCGAATCTCGTGCCGACTTCAAAAGCTCGTATCTCCTCCATCCGAGCTCCGTTTCAGGTGATCTTGGTCTCGTTGGACTCCGTTTTTCGCCGCGAACCTCACTGTGGGCTCAATGTAGGCTGAATCTCGAGGCATCAAATCCTAACAGGTCCATCATTCAGAATTGGTTTTGTCCGCTATAGTCGTCTTACCCTTTATGTTGTTGTCACACAATCACAAAGATTCTGAATTTTGTGAACTACCAGACCCATTCCCCCTTTCTGCTCGTATCCTGTGTTTTTGTGGCACTTCGGTTAAGGAATATAGGAGTTCTACGAAGTTTTTGTTTAATGGTATTTGGTTCGTGGACTTAGTCTGTGGTTTCGAAGTCTTTCTTGCTGCATGCCTTCTAAAAAGAATTGCTGTAGGATGTTGTCCTTGTGAGAATACACTGAACAAAGAGTTTCAGTTTTTTCAAGAAAAGGGCTCGAGTGCAAATGGACTTTTCAGGGGATCGAGATTATAAACATGCAACTTGAAAGGCATTTGCGGATCTGGCAAGTTATTCATCGAATCTGATTAGAGAGTCCTCTGGAACTTCTTGTTCATCGAATCTGATTAGAGAGTCCTCTGGAACTTCTTGTTCTAAAGCAAGGTTGTTTTGGTTATTATATACAGAGGATTGGTTTTAAAATAAAAATAGAACTCTCTAGGCCCTCGGTGCATTTGCTGTAATTTAGATGGCAATTTAGAGGATACTGGTTGTATTACCAGTACATATCTCAGCCAGCCTCCAATGTTTCGAGGCAATTCGAGAATGTCAATTTTCAGACACTTCAAGTCCTCTTGGTAGGGTTCTGAGTCCAAGTGTTGATTGGAGGCTGTAGAAGAAGAGGTGCAGATGGAGTTTATGCACACTGTATGCGGATTCAAAGTATGTATGTGTCAGATTTGAGCCTGAGAAGAATGGCAATTTACCAATATTGTCAACTTTAGCAGCAAATTTGGCAGACGAGGCTGTGATATCTTCGAAGTAGATATCTTCGAATGTAGTAGAAGTCTAAATCCCCTGACTCCTAAAATCACCATGCAACCTTGTCACGCCCCAAATCTGAGACATAACATGGCCATGCTATCAAGGGATGCAACATTCGATAACACGAAGCCAATAACCATTTTTTTAATTATAATAACAGATGCATCATAAAAAAATAATAATAAAGTTTAATTCAAATATTTAATTAAACTAAAAATTATTCAGAGCATCTAAATCCAAAAGCAAATATCAACCCATCTCAAGATTCATAATTATTTACTACAAATTCATGATCATCAAATAACTAAATTTCAGCTATAAAATTTTCAAGCTTGCTTCACAGATGCCCAAGCCTGAATTTTCTTCGTCGGTTCTAATCTTATTCTTTGATAAAAGAAAAAAAAAAAAAAAGAATATGAGCTACATTAGCCCAGTAAGTAAAACTTGCGCTTCTTTACTGGATCAAGTATAAATTTTTCATGATAATGTAATATTTGAAAAATAACAGATAATATAAAATAAAATATTTCATAGAATATATAATAAAATAAGTCATAAATCAATCGTACATGCATAAATCATAAATATTTTATAAACATATTTCGTAAATCATTTTTGTCATATGTCTATGTCATATTTTTAAATTTTGCTCACAGATATTCGTACTATAGTCACTTTATACCCATAACAGGACCAATATTCTTAATCGACAAGTTCATATTTCATACATCAACTTTATATCCATTGGCAGGGCCTGTATTCTTATGGATGCTAGCTCCGGATGTCGACTTTTCCGAAGGAATTCGTTCATAGTTATCTAAGAGTTTTGAAATCTTTATATTTTTTTCTTAAAATATACATATACATAGATAAAAAAATAATAAAATTCATACCTCGTAATTATGCTATTTTTATAAAATACATTCATAAAATCAATGCTCATAATAAAGTATACTTTTTCATATCATATATGCTGATCCTTATTTCATAAAAAATATGATTTCTCAATAATAATTTTTTACATAAAAAATATGATTATTATTTAAAAAAATAAATAAAGAGCCTAAGATCTACTTATCTCGATTGCTCTAGATCTTTAATCTTCCTTAAATAAATTAGATAACCCTGTTTAAAATATTAAATTATGATTAATTTTTATATTATATATTTAATAATATTAAATAAAAAAAAATAATTAACTGAGTGACCAGTCCAATAGACCATCTGGATACTAAATCGATTCGGGGTCAACTTGTTGAGGTCAATATGGATTCCTAAAAGAAAAAAAATAATCCAATACAAGTTCTATAGATCTTTTTTAGAGAGAGAAAATAAGAAAGAAAAATTTTAGAGAGAGAATATATTATATTACTTATATTATTATATTATTATAATATATTATACTATATTATTATAGTATTATATGAATATATAATCTAATATATTTTATTATTATATATTATTTCATTTTGTTATAACATATTATATTGTTATATTATGCTATTATTATATAAAATATTAATGTATTATATTATTTTATTGTTATACATGAATATAATGTAATATAATATAATATTAATATCTAATATCTTAAATTAATATAATATAATATATATTATATGATATTATTATATATAATAATATAGTATAATATATTATAAATATTAATATATAATATATTATATTACTATATATTATTATATTATTATAATATATTACATAAGTATTATATTATATTATATTATTATATGGTTATTATAATATATTATATAACTATTATATTTTATGATTATATATTATGTCATTATAATATATTATCATATTTTATAATAGTATATTATATTTTTATATTAATATTTATAATTTATATTATTTTATTATTTTATTTTATTATTATATATTATATAATATAATATTATTATATAAAATAATATAGTATAGTATATTATAAATATTAGTATATAATATATTATATTATTATATTGATATATATTATTATATTATTATAAAATATTATAATACGTTACAATATATTATACCATATTATTATAGTATTATAATTTTATATAAATATATAATACATATATTTTATTATTATATATGATTTCATTTTATTATAAAATATTATATTATATTGTTATATTATTATATTATAATATAAGATATTTGTTGGTGCAAAAATCCGCTTGCGCCGGAGAAGCTGGAGTCGGAGAAGCCGCGGTCGCCGCCGGGACCTGCAAGGGAAGTCTAAACCGGAGGTGGGGTTACTCCGGCAAGACCCTCCGACGCTCAAGTCAGTTCTCTGCCTCAACAAGAATGGAGTGCTCGAACGGAGAATTTAGCAGAGTTTTGAGATAAAGAAGAATGAGCTTAAAGAATAACGTATCTGGGTCCCCCTTTTATAAGCGGAGGAGGCAACGGATTGATGGCGACGTTTGTAACCGCCTGGTAGTGGGCCGCCCATGGCCAGGGGAATTGATTGCGAAAGATAGTGGGGTAGACCCGTGGCTATCGTCATAGCCCACCACGTAGGGCCTGTTGCAAGTAGTGGAGCGGCGTCCGTTGCCGCTAGTTGTCAGCGAGTAGTGGGATCGTGCAGCACCTGCCGCAGGGAATGGAGCAGCATCGTGGCCATTGACACAGCCTGTCAGAGAGTAATGGGTCCACCGCAGGGGGTGATGGAGCCGCACGGAATCCGCTACAGGAAGTGGAACAGGATCATGGTTGTTATTGTGATCTGCCAAGGGGCGCGGATCTGTTGATCGAGGCTCGGCAGTGGTCGGAGTTTGGCCTTTGTAGGAGTCCGGGAGGGGTCCTCCTTTCGATTGAGGTCGTGGGTGGAGTCCGGCTCCAGCAGCTGATACTGAGGTCGGAGACTGAGGGCGGTACCCGACTCCCGTAGGAGTCCGGGCGGAGCCGTCCTGCGGTCGATGGCGGAGCCCGGCTCCCGTAGGAGTCCGGGCGAAGTTGTTCTGCTGTCGATGGTGGAGCCCGGCTCTCGTAGGAGTCCAGGCGAAGCTGTTCTGCTGTCGATGGTGGAGCCCGGCTCCCGTAGGAGTCTGGGTGAAGCTGCTCTGCTGTGGATGGCGGAGCCCGGCTCCCGTAGGAGTCCGGGCGAAGCTGCTCTGCTGTCGATGGCGGAGCCCGGCTCCCGTAGGAGTCCGGGCGAAGCTGTTCTGCTGTCGATGGCGGAGCCCGGCTCCCGTAGGAGTCCGGGCGAAGCTGCTCTGCTGTCGATGGTGGAGTCCGGCTCCCGTAGGAGTCCAGGCGAAGCTGTTCTGCTGTCGATGGCGGAGTCCGGCTCCCGTAGGAGTCCGGGCGAAGCTGCTCTACTGTCGATGGCGGAGCCCGGCTCCCGTAGGAGTCCGGGCGAAGCTGCTCTGCTGTCGATGGCGGAGCCCGGCTCCCGTAGGAGTCCGGGCGAAGCTGTTCTGCTGTCGATGGCGGAGCCCGGCTCCCGTAGGAGTCCGAGCGAAGCTGCTCTGCTGTCGATGGCGGAGTCCGGCTCCCGTAGGAGTCCGGGCGAAGCTGCTCTGCTGTCGATGGCGGAGCCCGACTCCCGTAGGAGTCCGGGCGAAGCTGTTCTGCTGTCGATGGCGGAGCCCGGCTCCCGTAGGAGTCCGGGCGAAGCTGCTCTGCTGTCGATGGCGGAGCCCGGCTCCCGTAGGAGTCCGGGCGAAGCTGCTCTGCTGTCGATGGCGGAGCCCGGCTCCCGTAGGAGTCCGGGCGAAGCTGCTCTGCTGTCGATGGCGGAGCCCGGCTCCCGTAGGAGTCTGGGTGAAGCTGCTCTGCAGTCGATGGCGGAGCCCGGCTCCCGTAGGAGTCTGGGCGAAGCTGTTCTGCTGTCGATGGCGGAGCCCGGCTCCCGTAGGAGTCCGGGCGAAGCTGCTCTGCTGTCGATGGCGGAGCCCGGCTCCCGTAGGAGTCCGGGCGAAGCTGTTCTGCTGAGGATTTCGGCTGTGGGTATTTTATACCCAACACCAGTCCCCCTACTTTCGAGTTTGAATTTCAAGCGAAGGAAGTACGCACAGAGAGAGATGCGCACAGTCGGAATCGCCCCTTCGGATTCTGCGCACTGCCGCCCCCAGATATTTTGACATTTAATGCGCGCATGTCAGAGTCTGCTTTTCGGTGAAGGCGATCTGAAGAGTCTTTTTGGAATCCCCGTTGAAATGTGATCCCAAGCGTCGTGCTGCGGGAATTTGTGAGCGGTCAACCCTCGATGGCGATGAAGGGGATAAGCGCGACACGTGGCACACATCAGCTGGCTCGAGAATACACGCCGCCATAACTGCGCCAGGATCCGTCGGCTATTTAAACCCCTCAGTCCCTTCGTGGCTTCATCCTGGTGCTTTCTTTCCGTCTGAGAGTTTTGCTTCTCTCGCCCCAGTCCTTGTCTCCTTCCCTCGCACCATGTCCTCTACTCGGGAGGCTGTTCTTGAGGGAATTTTTAGGGCTTGGAGGAAGGTGAGGAGGAGAACGGCGGCCGGTGAGAATCTCCGTCGTTCTAAAGGGAGCCCAAGGAAGAATTCCTTCAACAACAGAGGTTTAATAACGGGGGCTGTCGGTGAAGTTTTGCCCGCGAATTTTGGAGTGGCAAGGCGGGGTGATACCGGTCAAGAGGGCAGAGCAGTCGTCATAAGCCATGACGGGATCCTTGACGCCATCGGGGCCGAGAGACCAGAGGCGGTCGGCGTCGACGATGGGGCAGTAGAACTTGTTGCGGGGGCGGTGAAAGTAACGCATGCCGACCTTGCCGGAGCGTCTCGGGTGGCGGCCGTCGTGGTGCATTCGAAGATGAGGCACATCTCTGGTGTCGCAACCGCTCCTGAAGTGGCTACGGTTCTTCTTGAAACAGGTCTTCGCTACTGCCGCTGTTGCCCTCACCGCCTCCAGAGATCTATCCCACCCCTTTCCCGCTAAGGTTGGGACTTTGGGGAACAGAATGAGGTGAGATAGGGCGAGAGTTGTTACACGCACTGAAAAATACGACTGAGAAGGATAGAGACGGAGTTCGTAGCTCGGAGCGACCTCCGGTTCGTCCTGCCCGAACCGTGCTCGCGAGACTTGCGATGACGTGTATCTTCTTTTTCATCTTCTTTTTTCCTGACCCTCCGGGTCTTGTAACGTGTACTTCTGTTAAATGAAAAAGTGATTTTGGTACCTTGTTTGTATCTTGTGTTAAATAGTTGTCTGCCGAACTTCATCATTTTCCTTTCCTTCTCTTTGTCTGTGTTACGTCATCCCAAGATCGTCGACGCCCTCTTCAGTTCATGTGGGGTCGTCATTCGCCGAGCTCCTTTTCGGCTTTTATGCCGTTCGGAGATACCCACTTGTCAGGTTTGCTTGGATTTCTCTCCGCTGAAGTCGGGGCTAAGTTCGGCTCCCTTGATAATCTGAACGGAGAAGCCCTCCTGAAGTTGGAGTAGCTCGGCTCCCGTTAGAGTCAGGGCAAAGTTTTTCTGCAATCGAAATCATAAGCAAAGTCCGGCTTCCGTAGAAGTCCGGGTAGAGTTGTCCTGTAGCTGATGTTGGCGATGGAGCCCGGCTCCCGTAGGAGTCCGGGCGAAGTCTTTTTTGTTGTTGGAACCCGGCTCCTGCAGGAGTCCGGGTGAAGTCTTCTTTGGCGTAGAAACCCAGCTCCCGTAGGAGTCCGGATGAAGTCTTCTTTGGCAGCGGAACCCGACTCCCGTAGGAGTCCGGATGGAGTCTTCTTTGGCGTAGAAATCCGGCTCCCGTGGGAGTCCGGATGAAGTCTTCTTTGGCGTAGAAACCCGGCTCCCGTGGGAGTCCGGATGAAGTCTTCTTTGGCGTAGAAACCCGGCTCCCGTAGGAGTCCGGGCCTTCCACTTTGCTCATGTCAGGACGAGGTTCTCCTTCTGTTCCTGACAGGGCTGTGGGGGCACATTAGGGTGTTGCCAGGCCTCTCCCCCCATCCGGTCTAAAAGAACCGGGCCTTCGACTTTGCTCAAGTTAGGGCGAGGTTCTCCTCCTGTCCCTAACAGGGCTGTGGGGGCACATTAGGACGTTGCAAGGCCTCTCCCCCCATCCGGTCTAAAAGAACCGGGCCTTCGACTTTGCTCAAGTTAGGGCGAGGTTCTCCTCCTGTCCCTAACAGGGCTGTGGAGGCACATTAGGGCGTTGCAAGGCCTCTCCCCCCATCCGATCTAAAAGAACCAGGCCTTCGACTTTGCTCAAGTTAGGGCGAGGTTCTCCTCCTGTCCCTAACAGGGCTGTGGGGGCACATTAGGGCGTTGCCAGGCCTCTCCCCCCATCCGATCTAAAAGAACCGGGCCTTCGACTTTGCTCAGGTTCGGCCTCCTCGGGGATGGTGCATTCTACTATGAAATCCGCCAATATTTGGGCCTTTATTGCCGGTCTAGATTTATAGTTGATGTCGAATTCTGTGAGCTCGATTGCCCATTTCGCCATTCTCCCAGAGGTGTCAGCTCGGTGTAAAACCGCCTTGATCGATTGGTCGGTGAGTAACGTCACCGTGTGCCCTTGAAAGTAAGGCCGGAGTCTCCGAGCTGCAATCAACAAGGCATAGGTCAGTTTTTCTAATTTAGTATACCTGGTCTCGGCGTCCCTCAACGCGCGGCTAATGTAGTAGACCGGTCACTGGACTTTCATTTCTTCTTTGACAAGGACAGCTGCGAGGGCTGTGGGAGAGACTGTCAGGTACAAAAATAGTTCCTCCCCAGGTTCGGGCTTCGCCAACAGTGGGGGTGAGCTAAGGTAGCCTTTTAATTCTTCGAATGCCTGTTGGCATTCAGAGGTCCAATAGAAGTTCTTCGGCTGCTTGAGGGTTTGGAAGAAGGGCAAACATCGTTCGGCCGACCTCGCGATAAAGCGATTAAGAGCTGCAATCCTTCCCGTGAGGCACTGAACCTCCTTGATCGACCTTGGGGCGGTCATCTCTTGGATGGCGTGAATTTTCTCTGGATTGGCCTCAATCCCGCGCCCCGATACCATGAAGTCCAGGAACTTTCCTGAGGTTACCCCAAAAGCACATTTGGTCGGGTTCAGCTTCATTCTATACTTTCGAAGAGCACCAAAGATTTCCTCGAGGTCGGCGACATGACTTCTGGAAGACCTGCTTTTTACAAGCATATCGTCCACGTAAACCTCCATGTTTCGGCCGATCTGCTCTTTGAAGATTTTGTTCACCAGTCGCTGATAGGTTGCGCCTGCGTTCTTGAGGCCGAACGCCATAACCCTGTAGCAGTAAAGGCCGCGATTAGTGATAAAAGCTGTCTTTTCTTCATCTTCTGATGCCATTCTAATCTGGTTATAGCCGGAGAACGCGTCCATAAAAGTAAGAAGCTCATGGCTCGAGGTAGCGTCCACCAGTTGGTCGATCCTGGAAAGGGGGTAGCTGTCTTTTGGGCAAGCCTTATTCAGCTTTTTGAAGTCGATGCACATCCTCCACCTGCTGTTTGCTTTCTTGACCAAGACAACATTGGAGATCCACTCAGGATAATTGACCTCCTTGATAAATCCGGCCTTGAGAAGTTTATCTACTTCCTCAGCTTTGCCCTCTGCCTCTCCGGGGCATGACTCCGAATTTTTTCTTTTGTCGGCCGATGTTTAGGGTCGACCGCCAGATGATGTTCCATGACCTCTGTGTCAATCCCCGACATATCCGTCGGGACCCATGCGAAAACGTCCGCATTCCTTCGGAGGAAATCCACGAGATGCGTCCGCACCCCCTCCTCCAGGTTGGAGCCAATTAACACCACATGCTCCGCATTCCCATCATTCAAAGGAATTGGTATTAGGTCCTCGATCGGACCGCCCCTCTCTTCAGTGAGGTCATCATGCGCATCCAACCCGTCGACCGGACAGAGGTCCGCTTGATCACTCCTTTGCAGGGCGATGTTGTAGCAGTGCCTGGCCAGCGCTTGGTCTCCCCGGACTTCTCCGATCCCCTTGTCGGTGGGGAACTTCAATTTCAAATGGTAGGTCGAAACAACGGCTCTGAGGGCATTGAGGCCGGGTCGGCCAAGAATTGCATTGTAGGCAGATGGCGCCTTTACCACCAGGAAATTCACCAGGGCTCTGGACTGCTTTGGATGTTGACCCGCGGTCACAGTTAGAACTATCATTCCTTCCGTCGGAACGGCGTCACCAGTAAACCCTATCAAGGGGGAGCAAATCGGCCTTAGATGACCGCCAAGAGTGGCCATTCTTGAAAAGGCACTGTAGAATAAGATGTCGGCCGAACTTTCGTTGTCGACGAGAATGCGATGGATGTTATAATTTGCTATGTTCAAGGAAACTACGACCGCGTCGTTATGAGGGAATTGGATTCCCTGGGCGTCTTCTTCAGTGAAAGCTATGGGCTCTTCAACTTTTTGCCGCTTGAGGGGTGCAGCTGACGTGTTGATTGCCCCCTGTCGGGATTCCCCCGAGATGACATTGACGGAATCCGACGAAGACTGGTCACCCGGCCACCCCTTATCGACGACCATAGCCAGGGGTAGCCGTGCAGAAACTTTGCGAGAGGGCATCGGATGGGGAAAAGAGGATTGGATGCCGGAAAAGATGGCCGGAAGCGGGTCCGTTGAGCGCTCCTTCAAAAACAAGGGTGCTGCGAAGACACAAAGCCCCTTCCTCTAGCGCCAATCCTGTTGGTGCAAAAATCCGCTTGCGCCGGAGAAGCTGGAGTCAGGGAAGCCGCGGTCGCCGCCGGGACCTGCAAGGAAAGTCTAAACCGGAGGTGGGGTTGCTCCGGCAAGACCCTCCGACGCTCAAGTCAGTTCTCTGCCTCAACAAGAATGGAGTGCTCGAACGGAGAATTTAGCAGAGTTTTGAGATAAAGAAAAATGAGCTTAAAGAATAACGTATCTGGGTCCCCCTTTTATAAGCGGAGGAGGCAACAGATTGATGGCGACGTTTGTAACCGCCTGGTAGTGGGCCGCCCATGGTCAGGGAAATTAATTGCGAAAGATAGTGGGGTAGACCCGTGGCTATCGTCATAGCCCGCCACGTAGGGCCTGTTGCAAGTAGTGGAGCGGCGTCCGTTGCCGCTAGTTGTCAGCGAGTAGTAGGATCGTGCAGCACCTGCCGCAGGGAATGGAGCAGCATCGTGGCCGTTGACACAGCCTGTCAGAGAGTAATGGGTCCGTCGCAGGGGGTGATGGAGCCGCACGAAATCCGCTACAGGAAGTGGAACAGGATCATGGTTGCTATTGTGATCCGCCAAGGGGTGCGGATCCGTTGATCGAGGCTCGGCAGTGGTCGGAGTTTGGCCTTTGTAGGAGTCCGGGAGGGGTCCTCCTTTCGGTTGAGGTCGTGGGTGGAGTCCGACTCCCATAGGAGTCCGGGCGAAGCTGCTCTGCTGTCGATGGCGGAGCCCGGCTCCCGTAGGAGTCCGGGCGAAGCTGCTCTGCTGTCGATGGCGGAGCCCGGCTCCCGTAGGAGTCCGGGCGAAGCTGTTCTGCTGTCGATGGCGGAGCCCGGCTCCCGTAGGAGTCCGGGCGAAGCTGCTCTGCTGTCGATGGCGGAGCCCGGCTCCCGTAGGAGTCCGGACGAAGCTGCTCTGCTGTCGATGGCGGAGCCCGGCTCCCGTAGGAGTCCGGGCGAAGCTGCTCTGCTGTCGATGGCGGAGCCCGGCTCCCGTAGGAGTCCGGGCGAAGCTGCTCTGCTGTCGATGGCGGAGCCCGGCTCCCGTAGGAGTCCGGGCGAAGCTGTTCTGCTGTCGATGGCGGAGCCCGGCTCCCGTAGGAGTCCGGGCGAAGCTGCTCTGCTGTCGATGGCGGAGCCCGGCTCCCGTAGGAGTCTGGGCGAAGCTGCTCTGCTGTCGATGGCGGAGCCCGGCTCCCGTAGGAGTCCGGGCGAAGCTGTTCTGCTGTCGATGGCGGAGCCCGGCTCCCGTAGGAGTCCGAGCAAAGCTGCTCTGCTGTCGATGGCGGAGCCCGGCTCCCGTAGGAGTCCGGGCGAAGCTGCTCTACTGTCGATGGCGGAGCCCGGCTCCCGTAGGAGTCCGGGCGAAGCTGTTCTGCTGAGGATTTCGGCTGTGGGTATTTTATACCCAACAATATTAATGTATTATATTATTTTATTGTTATACATTAGTATAATGTAACATAATATAATATTAATATCTTATATTAATATAATATATATTATATAATATTATTATATATAATAATATAGTATAATATATTATAAATATTAATATATAATATTATTATATTATATTATTATATTATTATAATATATTATATTAATATTATAATATAATATATTATATTATATTATATTATATTATAGCTAAGTGTGCATTAGGAATAAATTAAATGGATTACTTTCCTGATTGATGGGAAAATGATTTAGCCACCTTCTAAATGGATAAGATTTTCTTCCATTTCATGGATAAATACTATTCGTGAGAAAGTAACTTATCTATTTTGAAAATCGTGAGAATATGGATAAGTTGATCAATTAAAAAATTGATCAACTTTTTCATGATATTTATCCCTAAAAGAACAGGCCCTTAATGACGGGCTACAAAAGATTGCGAAGGATGGATCGATGTTGCCTTCACTAGAATACACTAGGCATGATCTTCAAGTGAGCGGAGTAAATCATCGCCAGAGTTTTTCTGTTGAGATCAAGTCTGACATCATAGGGACACGAATTGAAGAGGCCACCCAGAGTCTGGTGGAGTGATTGATTAAAGAAGATAATAATAGAAAATACCTGAGTTTTGGGGATTGTTGGTACGGGTGGAATTGGCAAGACCACTCTTGCTTCTAACATACATAATGATGAAAGAATAAAAGTGAGCTTTCCTATACGGATATGGGTGTGTGTTTCTCAGGATTTTTCAGAAACAGAATTGCTAAAAGAGATAATTAGGGGTGCAGATGGACAAAAACTAAGGCAGAGCTTGTGCCCTGTCCCTCCCTTATACTTTCAAAAAGATTCTTTATTGTATTAGATGATGTATGGAAGACAGATATGTGGGAAGATTTGCTTGGATATTCCTTTGAAAGCGCGATAGCTCGGGGCAGGATTGTGATTACCACTCGAAACACGAACGTGCCTAGAAATATTGGAGCAGAGATCCATCATGTTGATAAAATGTATAACGACGATGGCTGGAAATTGCTCTGCAAGAAAGTCTTTGGAGATGATGATGAGGAGGAGGAGATCTCTAGCTTAAGAGATATCGGGATTAAAATTGTTGAAAAATGTGATGGTCTTCCTCTTGCAATCAAGGTCATTGCAGGGGTTTTACGATCGATGGATAGAAACACCATAGAATGGAATAAGGTTCTCGAAAGTGATGTCTGGTCTATGAGCCAACTTCACGAAGAACTCCCAGGAGCTCTCTTTTTAAGCTATGAAAATTTATCCTCAGATATCAAACAATGTTTTCTTTATTGCTCGTTGTTTCCTGAGGACTCTAGCATGCTTCATGAGGATCTCATTCGTTACTGGGTGGCCAAGGGTTTTGTAAAAGCAACACCAGGACATACAGTTATGGAAGATCTAGCAGAGGATTACCTCAGAGAGTTAATTAGGAGGAACCTTCTAGATGGTCACAACAATGACACTTATTGCAAAATGCGTGATCTGCTACGTTCCCTTGCTCTCTTTTAGATAGAGGATGAGAGCACTTTTCTTGGTGATGGAAAATCGCCAAAAATAAACCCCTTAGCCAAATTTCGTCGCTTGCCAAAGGTGAACATGGGGCAGATAGTGGAAGTCCCTGATGCAATAAAACAGCAGAAGCGCTTGAGGACACTTCTTATTTTCAACAGTCACAGGGCAAATATGTTCGAGAATGAACTTTTTGGAAGCTTGAGGCTTTTGCCAGTCATGAAACTGGCTGGCACGGGACTTGAGAGCCTTCCAGACTCTATAGGAGATCTCTTGCACCTGAGATATCTAAATCTTTACGACACGAACATCTGCGATTTGCTAGTGTAACATCCCGACCCAGAATCAAGCCCAAAACCCAAAACCATATAAAAAAAAAAAAAAAAGAGAGAAAACAGAGGATAACGGGAGGAAGAAGACTCCCGTTGAGAGTCTTCTTTCCACCGTGAAAAGGAGAGGGGAATCCGAGTAAAAAATGGATTCTTCCTCTATAAAATCCAAGCCCCTCGCCTCCTCCTTCGTGAATCACCCTAAAATCTCTCTTTCTCCCGATTTTCCTTGTTCTCAGATTGTAGGTTTTGGCCGACGATTTAGTGGCCCAAAAATACCACAAAGAGCAAGGTAATGAATCAAAGACTCCTTTCTTCAATTTTTTTTGATTATAAATCAGGATTTCTATCGATTTATTGCTGTTTTTTTTGAGAAAAACTTCAAGATTTTGAAACCTCTATTTTGGCCGTCCGAGTGTGTGTGTTTTCCGACGTCGTTCGCCGCCGGCGAGCACCCGGACTGAGTGTCACGGTTGCACCGCCTCAGCTAGATCTCCCCTCCCGTCGTTTCGACAAGATCTCGTGGGGGATTTGGACGGAAAAGAAGGGGGGATCGCGTCCCCTGTTTCGGCCCAAAAGAAACCCGCGGGAAGAGAAGAAAGGAAGAAGAAGAAGAAAAGAAAAGAAAAGAAAAAGGAAAAAGAAAAAGGAAAAAAAAAAAGAAAAGAAAAAATAAAGAAAAAGAGAAAGGGAAAAATAAAAATAAAATAAAATAAAAAGAAGAAGAAGGGAGAAAAATTTTCTCTCTCCTCTCTCTACCTTCTCTCTCCAATTTCTCTCTCTAGATTCTCTCTAGATCTTTCTCTCTTTTTGTGGATTTTATCTCTCTAAAATCTTGCTACTCTCTCTCTGATTGCATCACAGACCCTAGGATATATTTGAATTAAAAATATGATGAATTGAGATTGCTCCGAAATTCGTGTAGTAGATCTGATCCCAGTCCGATCCTATTCGAAATTTATAACACTTGATTCATATTGAGTCACCCCGATAGGACCTTTGATGATCTCGATCATGATTGCCTCATCTGAAGGATACGAAGTTTCTCTCTCTACTTTCTCTCTCTAGAAATTTTTTCTCTCTTCATGGATTTTCTCTCTCTAGAAGTCTTATGGATCAATAAAGGATCCTGATACATAGACAAGTCCTAATTTTGGTTAATCCTAAGAGAAGTCCTCGATCTATATTATTAGGATCAATTATCGGTAATTTCTCCATATGTGATTTTGTATTGATCAGGGTTATGAAGAGATGATTGTCTGCATATGATATCAAGTGAAATATTTTGTTAAAGAAATTCATAAATAAAAGAAGAACATTGATTTCTGTGCTTGGATCAGTCACCGGTAAAGGTAAGAATTCCTGTACATGATCACCATTATATATATGCTATTTTACTGTTGGCCTTGCATTATTGGTTTTGCATCATCGGATTTGAGATCGATGAATTTATTATACCTGAGATACTGTTATTTGATTTTTAGCATGAGTATGTTATGTCAATATATATATGTATCAGAGATTGATGGCATGATTATACATATCTAAATTGATCATAATGCAAGACAGAATTGATTTGATGAAATCAACACATAATGATTAAATGAAAAGAAAGAGATATATGGTATGGACTAGCCTTGTCATGTGAAACAGCCGGCCAGGAGCTTATGCCTGGGACAGTCCGCCAGGAGCTTATGCCTGGGACAGCCCCCACTGGCTTACAGGTGGATCAGCCGGTCAGGAGCTCATGCCTGGGACAGCCCGCCAGGAGCTTATGCCTGGGACAGCCTCTCACGGGCTTTGGTACGTGGGACAGCCAGCCAGGAGCTCATCTTGGGACAGTCTTGAAAGACTTTTTAAGTGGATTCGATTCGGATGATGACTGAGGTATAGACTTGGATAGTCCAGAGCCGGAAGGAAACTGTTAAGAATCATGTGATTATGAAAGATAAGACATGAAATAATTGTTGAACAAAAGTATTTCACTTGTTAACATATGATGATGCATCTATTTTAACAAGACAGTAAATTTATGGATGTTTGCAGTATTCTGAATATTGAGCATGAGATTTTGTATTTTATTGCTTATTCTTATTTTCAGATTATATTATTATATCAGTGTGATATGGGAATTCTTACTGGGCTGTAAAGCTCACACCCCTTCATCTTTCTTTTTCTTCTCAGAGTTACAGGATGCTTATGATTGGCTATGATCTGGATTTACGGGTGAGCAGAAGGATAAATAAAGTGTCATGGTATCTGATCAGAAAATTGAAGAAATTTAATTTGTAATTATGCAAGGTTTTACGAATTATTATTGAAATTAATGGTATAGATGTTAAAATTGTAGTGATTTAATTTGGCCTTGCATATTCTTTAGGGCTTGCTCTAAGGAGTGCGCGGCCATCACATATCCGACCCGGGTGTTGGGTTCGGGGCGTGACCGCCAGAGTCCGTCGGATGCCCCGTAAATCTGCAGATATTGAACGTGTCGGGCTGTCGATTCTTGCACTCTCCCTAAGACCATCACAAAATTGTGCAATCTAAGATGCCTTTGTCTCGGATGAAATCCATTAACTCATGTGCCAACGGGAATAGGCAAATTAAAACATCTTAATCATCTAGAAGGATTTGTGGTTGGCCATGATGATGGAAGCAACATGGAAGATGACGAGGGGTGCAGCCTGGAGGTTCCAGACACAATCCCCGTTTCTGCTCGTATTCTGTGTTTTTTTGGCTCTTCGTTCAAGGACTATAGGAGTTTCATGAGGTTTTTGTAAACGGTATTTGATTCGTTTACTTGTGCTTTCAAAGTCTATCTTGTTGCATGCTTTCTAAAAGAATTGCTTGCAGGTACGTTGTCTTTGTGAGAATACACTGAACAAAGAGCTTAGTTTTTTAAGGTAAAGGACTTAGGTACAAATGGTCCTCAGGGGATCCAGATTATAAACGTGCAATTTGAAAGGCTTTTGTGGATTTGGTAAGTTATTCTTTGAATCTAATTAGAGAGTCCTCTGGATCTTCTTGTTCTAAAGCAAAGTTGTTTTGGTCATTATATACAGAGGATTGGTTTTAAAATGAAAACAGAACTCTTTAGGCCCTCTGTTGCATTTGTTGCAACTTACATGGCAATTTTGAGGCTACAGGTTGTGTCACCAATAGATATCTCAGCTAGCCTCGGTTGTTTCGAGGCAATTCGAGAATGTCAACTTTCAGACACTTGAAGGCCTCTTGGAAAGGTTCTGAGTCCTAGTTTTGTTAGGAGGCTGCGAAGGAAGAGGCGCAGATGTTGTTTGTGGGCGCTGTATGTGGATTCAAAGTATGCATGTGTGAGGTTTGAGCCTGAGAAGAATGGCAGTTTGCCAATATCGCTGAGTTTACAGCAAACCTAGCAGGCGAGATTGCGATATCTTTGGAGCAAAAGGTTTATGATGTGGTACTGAAGCAGGTGGCATTAGTAAGGAAGCGGTTGAGATCGGATATAGCCCTCGACGTGAAGCCAGACATGGCTATTTCAGGAGCTACAACCTTGTTGAATGATGCTTATGATTGTTGTGGAGACGTTTTTGCAGAGTATGCCAAGACCTATTACCTTGGTTAATTAGCTCTCATATTCGATGTCTAATCTTCTATTTGTTTACTTATATTTTGCAACGGTATATGGTGCCAGGAAATAGGCATTCGGCCTTTCCTTCTCATAAGAAATATATTTTAGAAGGCCTAGCTTCTAAAATATCCTGATACTTCTATACCATAAATGAGAATCTCCAGGCCTGCTTACTTCTGGATGACTGATATTGGATGGATTTACTGCAAGATTGGGTTGTGGATGCTATCATGCCTGATAAGAATGATCAGACAACAACGTAAGAAGTTTCTTCACTTGTTTCACAATTTTCATTGTTGAAGTCTCTTGCCGCTCAACAAATAGCCTCCAAACTATATATGATCATTTGGCTTATAAGTTTCTCGAACAAGTCTCGTTGGCTCTCATCCAAATAGAACTTTGAACAGTGAGACTAGATCATACATTTGATTGCATTGGCAATCCTCTAGGAAGATGTTGCCTGAACCTTTACAAGGCTTGAACCATTTGTACATCAAAAATAATTACTCCCTATTGAGTTTGTGGACTATGTCCTACTAACCCAACGTGGGACACCTACTACTCATCAGCAATGCTGCTGGTAGGGCTCCCGTGTAGAGCAAAGTTTGATGGATGAGCATCAGTTTTCTTCCTAGCCAGCATCGAAGTGACCACCTGCATCCCACTAAGAATGCCAAAAAGCATGTTGGCCGCTTTTCTTGGTGCAAGAAGGTTGAACCAAGATGTCTGGCCGGATCAATTTATAGGTGTGCCGCTTGTTTAGATTGGAAAGGATAAAAAATTGGTAGTAGGTCCTGTTGCCTTGAACCTTCAAAAACTTGTGCTACTAGCATGCTGCTCGCGTTGGTTAAGAAACCAAGCTAGGATAAAAGTAACCAAATTAACAATAATATTAATTGAAAGATGGGAATGGATGATTAGACGACAGCTGGCCCATAACGATGGAATAGCCCCTCTAAGAGTGAGAGCTGCATCTCACCATATCACATGATATCTCCCAGATGTGTGGACGGTTATCTCCAACAAACTCAAGGATAGTTTTGGTATTACATAGCCAGTGATCCTAGATTCCCATGGCATGCTAAATAGGTTAATCATGGATCCAAGAATCGTAGATCGTCGGGATTAGATTATTTCAGGATGAGATCGTCACCAGGGATCTAAAATCACTATAGCAATTCCATTTAAGTCACCAAGCACCACCAAGGGAGCATCAGCAGATGCCATCTCCAAAAGTAGAGATGAGTTTTGCTGGCACAGGCCTCAGAGGAGCAACTAAAAATTCTGGATAACAAAACCAGCTGCTTCATTGTCAACCACTGCCATTCAAGTAAATCTCGAGAAAATAATTGGCTTCCAAATGAAGCGGGCCACGTGGACACAAGCTGTGTGAGGTAGTCCGCAAAGCTTTGGAAGCTTGGTTTTTATGATGTTGCTATTCAGCTCTTAACAGAACCCAACTGAAGCTATTGTGAACCGTTCAATAGGTGCAGTTACAATGACCGTTACTTGCCCTATCCTGTGCCATTTGAAATTTAGTACTAGAATTAATGCCTTTTATGAACTTATATTGGCCTTAAAATGGAATCCAACAAGTAATAAATTAAAGAATAACAGCATTTTGGGATTAAATTTTGATTTTGAAAAACAATTTTATTTAGGGAAATATCCCAAATGCCAAATGATGGCTATTATTCTTATTATTACATGATGGTCGTTATAAGAGGATGATGGTCAAATAACAGTCATAATTTGGCAACTTATTATTAATATGCATAACATGACGGACATCCTGTAAAACTATCATAACAGTTGTTATAACGTTGTCAATGCCTTCATTTAGGTCAAGCTTATCAGTTGTAACTGAACAGCTCGATGTGTAGAATGTCCCACCAAAATGTATGTCTTTCATACTTATAAAAGCATCTTCAGTTTCCCGTGGTTCTTTTCCTCAGCAAACTCTGGACACCGTGTTGGTCACTTTTTCCCAAGTAAAAGCTACAACAGGCATTCATGCATGGTCATACCTGATTCTAGAAAACTAGCACGGCCTCATGCACATATACGAAGCCAAAAATAAAAGTCCTCGTGTATGCGTGAACACCATCACGTTCTTCATGATATTATAAAGTAGAATAATTAAGAATTATCAGACAAAGATAGAATGCAAAATGGCTGCTTGGTTAAACGGGAGTAAATTTTTATTACCATTACAAATGTTGGCTAGATGGCTGGATGGCAAGATGTTTATTAGATTCTTACAAATGAATGATACTTGGAGTTTATCTAGTGCTTATACTAGTCCTGAGGATGGACAGTTTTGAGATGAGGTCTCTAGATTGGTGGACCAAAGGATTCCCTTCCTTGGAGACTTCAATTGTATTGATAGGTCACGGGAGAAGAGAGGTGGTAGGGTCTTCATGGACAATGCTAAAACAAGAGAATTTGGAAGTTCATTAGAGGGAATGGGATTCTAGACCTTGGTTTCTTTGGATGTAGATTCACGAGATATAATAACCGTCAGGGTTGGGCCAGGGTATGTGAGTGCATTAATAGAGCTTTTGCCACTGTAAGCTAGATCCAATAATCTCTAGCCATCAGATTCGCCATCTCTAGAGAATTGCTTCTCGCTTCTAACCATTGTCCCATTCTGGTTTCCATGGATGCTGCTCTCTTTTATTAGTGCCCTTTTCGTTTTGAGAAATTCTGACTATCCTATCCTTGCTCTTGAAATATTGTGTGGGATGTGTGGAGGTTGCCGGTCTAGACCGGTGCCATATACCATATCACTCGTAGATTGGAGCTGATGAGATGTAGGCTTAAGAGGTGAAACAAGGTTGAGGTAGGCGACATCTTCAGGTGACTTGAAGAGATTGAGGCTTTGATTTCGGATCTCTAGATGAGGGAGGATAGGGAGGATGGACTATCTGTTGATGATCTGATCAAGCTCTGGTCTAGACTCTCCATGCACCACTCCCTATTGAGGCAGTAGGAGGTGATGTGATGGCAGAAGTCTAGGTTCAGTAGATCAAAGAGAGCAACAAGAAAACCAGGTTCTTCCATAGGGCGACCATCATCGAGAGGCACAGGAATTGGATCCTGACATTGAGGTTGGGTTAGGGACACTTGATCGATGGGGAGGATGATGTTAGATAGGAGATCCTTAGATTCTTAAAATCAAAATGGTCAGCAAATTTGGGGGAAGCTGGAACCTTTTCTACTCCTCCCTCGATCAGCCAAGTCTTGATTGTGGAGTGCACCTTCTTGACTAGTGCTGCATCCAAGGATGACATCCGGAGGGTGATCTGGGCGATGGTGAATGAGAAAGCATGCAGTCCTGATAGTTTTCCATCTCTCTTCTTCAGACGATATTGGCCTATTATTCAGGAGGAGGTGGTTAAAGCGATCTAGCAATTCTTTGTCATTGGACAGATGTTGGTAGCTTGAAAGAGGACCTTCATCGCTTTGATTTCAAAGAGGCAAGATGCTTCAGAGATGAGTCATTTTAGGTCCATCAATCTTTGCATTACCATGTATAAGATTTGTGCCAAGATTCTAATGGGTAGGATGAAGCTGTTGCTCCCTGGTTTAATCAATTCTAAGCAAGGAGCCTTCGTGGGTCGCCGTAGCATCTCTAATAATGTGCTGATTGCCTAGAAGTTCACGCATGACCTTTAAAGAACCCTGGCTTGCCGTTGTCTTATGGCTATCAAGGTTGACATAGAGAGGGCCTATGACCAGATGTGCTGAGATTTTTTTTTCCATGCATTGGGGAGCTTTGGTTTCCATAGTCATTGGATCAAGGGTTGTATGCAGTTACCATCTTTCTCCATTTTGATCAATGGCATTCTAATGAATTTCTTCCGAACTATAGTTGGCCTTCACTAAGGTTGTCCCTTGTCCTCTTACCCATTCATTATTTGCACCGACACAATTTCTCATGCTTTATGAGTGACGACCCCTAGCTGAGCCATAGACTGCTATGTTTTGATGTTAGGAGCCAAGTCACCTACTCTTTGTCGATGATTGTTTTCTAGTGAGCCAGGCTTCTATCCGAAATGTTACTTCATTTAGAGAAATCTTGGAGGACTACTGTGTTGGCTCAAGACAAAAGGTGAACCTCCTTAAGTCAACAATCTACTTCAGCTCAAAGATCAGAGCTCAGTAGAGGCAAGCGATTGTTGTGGAGCAAATATGGGCTCTACATTACTTAGAGGTCCCCATTACAAGATGGAGACTATGGAGAAGTGAGTGCTCAGATATGAAGGCATCGATCTGAGAGCAGTTGGAGGGCTGGCAGCCCAGAGCCCTCTTGATGATGGGAGGGTGAGCCTGATTAAATCCATTCTCAATGCTATTCTAGTTTGCATGCTTTCCAACACCAGCCTGTCAAAAGTCTCCCTTTTGAAGCTAGAGCAACTCTTCAAGAACTCTCTATGGGGATTGCACCATGAAGCATGCAGGTGCATCTGCTAGCTTGGGTTTCCTTCCTTACTGAGCCGGTGTGATGCTCTGATTACTCGTCATGTTGTGGGATTTCTGCTCTAGCTGAATAGCTATTGGAGCTCGGTGATGTAGTTAGGTATGGCTCATGGACATGTGCATGATGGGGAGATCCAAGATACTTAGAGGAGCTCCTTCATGTGGAAGAAGATCTGCACTCACGCCCTTGATATGATGATCCAGATGAGTTGGTTGGTGGGAGATGGATGGCTAATTAATGTCACTTGAGACCAATGGATGTCTGACCTCTCACTATGTCGATGGTCCATCTTTGTTGGCTCTGAGATTGGAGGCTTCTCGTAGGTTCGTGATCTTTTCCAAGCAAAGGAGAAGGGATGGAATGTGGAGCTAGTGACCCACCTCTTCAGTGGCCATCTATTGGAGAGGATCTTGGCCTTGGCTATTCCAATAGTGAAGGGCGCAGATGTCTAGGCTTGGCATTCAACATGCACTTCCAACAGGTGGTGTTCAAGGACTTATATGACCTCTACAAGGACGATCGAGCTACCTAGAAGAATGGATGGTGCCTGAATCTGAAGACTCAGAGTTTATCCGAGAGTCAACTTGTTTCTGTGGAAGGTAACCTAGAGATGCCTCCGATCGAGGCACTGTTGAGAGCCTAAGAGATGGATATTCCACCAATATACCTCAGGTGCAGGCTAGATGAGGAGACGGTGGAGCACACCAGCTTAACCTGTTCGAAAGCAGTGTAGGTTTGGCATTTGTCTGCATCCTTTTTTGAGATTATTTGGCTAGAGCAGCCCACTTATGTTTTTCTAGGGGCTTTACAGAGGCAACAAGTTCATCAGCATTCAAACCGCCTACATTGCTCATCACATCTAACTAGCCCGGAATACCGGCACCTTTGAGGCTTGATGGTAGTCGGCTAGATGGTAGTCGGCAAGATTGGTTCTTGAGAGGGCTCTCATTTGGGCTTTCGATTTTGCTGATACCTTGTCATTTAGTCTACCCTTGAAGATTTGGGACACCTCGGACTCCGCTCATGCTTAGGTTGGGCACCGTTAGGTCTTCATTATCTAGGAGCCCCCACTTCCAACTTTTCTTAAGGTTAACTTTGATGATAGTGTGATTAATAGTAGTGGTAGAGTCAGTTTCATGATTCAGGTTCCTACTTCTAGGCTTATGGCGATTGGTGGGGTCCATCTCATTGGGACCACTGTCCCTAGTGCAAAGCTTCGGGTTGCTTAGGAGGGCATCACTTATGCGATGCTATTCCTTCAAGCTGATCAGATGGTCATTTAAGGAGATTTGGCCATAATGATCCGTTTGCCATGGAGGTAGCCAGGAGCTACTACTATCCATCCATTAGCTCACGGCAACTAGAGGCTGTTAGAGGGATGCATAGCTATGGACATCCAGCATGTTTATTGTGAGATGAATAGCACTATACTGATTAAGTTGCCAGTTGTATTGCCCATCATATTGGTGGGGCTTTTCCATCTGAGGTCTGAGCTCCATCATTGTTCTTGCAGGATTTACCTTTTTTTTGATATTTTTGATTGTATTCATGGAAGATTTGCATGTATACTTCTATCAAAAAAAAATACTTGTTGTTGGGGAATACCCCCCGACCGACCGACTCACGGCCGGAGAGACCGACCGACCGACTCACGGCCGGAGGAACCGACCGACCGACTCATGGCCGGAGGACCGACCGACCAACTGACAGTCGGACCGACCGACTGACGCCATCACCGGCCAATTATCGGCTCACGACTGACTGAGGATACGTCGGGCGCACCTTTCCCGACCGGCTAAACCCGGAGGTCTGATGGCCGACTCACGTAAGGCTCGCCGACCAACGGAGGAGCCCGACTCCACTCAGTTGACCACCGACCTAGGGTCGGTCGACTCCTCCGGTCGCCGTACAGCCGCCAGAGCTTGTCAGTTCTGACAACAACATGCGGCACTACCACCTAGGGGCATTGTCTCGCCTAGGGCATTGTCAACCCTGGTGATTTAATAGCCCCACGGCGACATGACACTTTCACGACGACTCTGACAGTCTACAGTGAGTTGACAATTCCTCAATTGTCTGCGCCATTAATGACGGCGCCATACCTGCTCCACTATATATATCAGGGAAGGCAACAGTGCAGGGGACCACGACAGTCCACTTCTCGACTCCAAAACCACAGGCTTGCTCCTTTCTCTCTCTCTCGATCGAGCTCTCTGTCTTCGTTTCACTGTTGCCCAGTCACCTCTCTGACTTGACCGTCGGAGGGTCCCCGTCGGAGCCGCCTCCGATCAGTGTGGACTTCTCATTTTTGCAGACGCACGTTCCCCGACGATCAGACGACGAGGCGATTGGCCACAACAGATTGGCGCGCCAGGTAGGGGACAGCATGACAAAGACAAGAGCTCAACGATCGAGGATCACCAGATCGGCAAGGCGCTCTTCCCGCCGGGAAGAGGCCTCCCCGCCACCGCCGGCGGCGGAGCCCAGCTCTCCGCGCCCCGCAGTGACCACGGAGGCGCAGATCGCGGCCATCGTACGGCAGATGACCGTACTGACGGACGCAGTCAAGAGCCTCCAGCAGCAACCGACGGCCCGTCCGATGCCCTCCAGGAGCAGCTGCCGACGACCGCGCCGATCCCTGTCACCGCCATGCGAGCACCCTCAACAGCGCTCCCACGGAGAAGAGGAGGAGCGGCCCTGGCGTGACGACCGACGGTCCCAGCAGCCCTCACCTTCCCCATTGGAACGGGCAAGGAAGGAGAAACGACCGCGCACGCCGTCGGCCTCCCTCTCAGAATCTTCCAGAGACTCCACTTCCGGGGTCTCCCAACATCGACGAGCGGACGACTACGAGCGCCGGTTCGAGGAAATCGACCGCCGACTCGCCCAATTGCAGATGGACGGCCAGAAGTCTTCGAACGACGTCGACTTCCAGACCACCCAACCTCTCTCCCGACTGATCCTCGACGAACCGATTCCCAATCGGTTCAAAATACCGCACGTGGAGCCATACGATGGCTCCACCGACCCAATCGACCACCTTGAGAGCTATAAAGCTCTCATGACGATTCAAGGGGCAACCGATGCTCTTTTTTGCATCAGCTTCCCCGCCACGCTCCGCAAGGCTGCCAGGGCCTAGTACTCCGGTCTCCGATCGGGAAGTATCCATTCCTTCGGGCAGCTCGAGCACTCGTTCGTGGCCCATTTTAGCACCAGCCGAAAACCGCCGCGAACGTCGGACAGCCTTTTCTTCCTCAAGCAGGGAGAAAATGAGACGCTCCGACACTTCGTGGCGCGATTCAACACGGCCACGCTTGAGGTCCGGGACCTCAACGAGGATATGGCTATCTCAGCCATGAAACGGGGCCTGAGGGTGTCCCGATTCACCTATTCTCTGGACAAGACCCTCCCCCGGACATACGCCGAGCTACTGGAGCATGCGTACAAGTATATGTGCGCAGACGAAGGAGCGTCCGACCGACGCTTGGCCGAACCCAGAGGCCCGAAGGAGAAGCGGAGGAAAGGTCGGGAACCTGCCAAACCCAGCAGGCCCCCGACCGATAGTCGGGTCTCGCCGCCCCGACGAACCCAAAAGTCACCCCGACAACAGACTCCGAGGCCGGCACGCCCCAGGTATGACTCTTACACCCCTCTCTCCGCTCCTCGTGCGCAGATCCTAATGGAGATCGAGGGGGAAGAATACCTGCGACGGCCTCCGCCTCTGAAGGCAAAAGGCCTCGACCGTCGGAAGTACTGTCGATTTCACCGAAGCCACGGCCACGACACCGAGCAGTGCATCCAGCTGAAGGATGAGATCGAAGCTCTCATCCGCCGGAGGTATCTCGACAAATTTCGGAAGGGTCCGCCGACCCAACCAGTTGCCGATCGACGATCCCAGCCGACTGAAGAAGCGGCGAACAACCGGCCGACGGCCGGAGTCATCAACATGATTTCCAAGCGGCTGGGCCCGGGGACATCTGCGGGAGGGGAGCCGATGAAAAAGTCACGCCCGGACGACGTAATCACCTTCACGGAGGACGACGTTCGGGGCATCCAGACTCCCCACGACGATGCTGTTGTTGTGTCGGCGACAATAGCGAATTATGATGTAAAACGAATTTTTGTTGATAATGAAAGTTTGACAAATGTTTTGTTTTACTCGATCTTCTCCCGAATGCAACTGTCAACTGACCGACTTAAGAGGGTCTCCATGCCCCTGATCGGCTTCGCCGGAGACGCTGTCACGACAGAGGGAGAAATTACCCTGCCCGTGACGGCCGGCACCGAACCACGGCAAAGCACGGTCCACTTAACTTTTGCGGTCGTCCAAGTTCCTTCGGCCTACAACGCCACACTTGGACGACCCGGACTGAACGCCCTCAGAGCGATCATCTCGACGTACCATCTCCTTGTTCGGTTCCCGACCAAAAATGAAATCGGAGAGATGCGCAGAGATCAACAGCTCGTCCGACGATGCTTCCAAATCTCCGCTCAAAACGACGAGTCGAAGGGCTCCCTGACAATCGACAAGCAGGACCAACGGGAGGAGGAAGAGCGTGGTTCGCCGGTCGAGCAGCTCGAGGCGATCCCGATAGGAGAAAATCCCGACAGGAAGGTTTGGGTCGGGTCCCAATTATCCGACACCGAACGACGCCGACTCACGGAGCTGCTGACGGCCAATGCCGACATATTTGCTTGGTCGGCAGCAGATATGTCGGGCATCCCCCCAGAAACCATAACCCACCGACTCAACATCGACCCGACGATGAGGCCGGTAAGGCAGAAGAAAAGGTCCTTCGCTCCAGAAAGGCAGAGGGCCATCGACGAAGAAGTGGATAAGCTACTCGAAGCGGGCTTCATCCGAGAATCCACGTATCCCGATTGGCTCGCCAATGTCGTCATGGTCAAAAAAGCCAACGGGAAGTGGAGGATCTGCATCGACTACACCGACCTCAACCGGGCCTGCCCAAAGGATAGCTTCCCACTTCCCAAGATCGACCAGCTGGTGGATGCGACGTCCGGATTTCGACTGCTCAGCTTCATGGACGCCTTCGTCGGGTACAACCAGATCCAGATGGCCCCCGAAGACGAGGAGCACACCGTGTTCGTGACTCCCAAGGGCCTCTACTGTTATTGGGTGATGCCCTTCGGACTGAAGAACGCCGGCGCCACCTACCAGCGACTCGTCAATAAGGTCTTCAAAGACCAGATCGGCCGCAACATGGAGGTGTACGTGGACGACATGCTGGTGAAGAGCGCGCAGATCCCGGACCATGTTCAGGATCTGAGGAGACCTTCCGCACCCTTCGACGACACCGAATGAAGCTCAACCCGACCAAGTGCGCTTTTGGGGTGACCTCAGGGAAGTTCCTCGGATTCCTCGTTTCTCAGAGAGGGATTGAGGCCAACCCTGAGAAAATAAAGGCGATCGTCGACATGCGTCATCCGAACACCAAGAGGGAGGTCCAACAGCTGAACGAAAAAATCGTTGCCCTGAAAGCTCAGGTCTTGGCCGACTTCATCGCCGAATGCCCGACAACCGATCAAAGGTCGGGAGGTGAAGACCCGGGGCGAGATGCGGTCTCTGAGCCAGACCCGATCTCCACCTGGGTACTCCACATCGACGGAGCCTCAAACGCTCAGGGAAGCGGGGCCGGGCTCCTGCTCACAAATTCGGAGGGGATGGTCACCGAGTACGCCCTCCGGTTTGACTTCAAGGCCTCCAACAATCAAGCCAAATACGAGGCACTCCTCGCCGGCTTAAGGATAGCAAGGGAGCTGGGCGTCGACAGCCTCCGAGCATTCTCCGACTCTCAGCTGATCGTGGGGCAGGTCAAGGGCGAATTCGAGGTGCGAGATCCGACCATGGTCAAGTACCTTCAGAAGTGAAGGACCTCGTGGCACGCCTCAGGTATTTCGAAATTTTCCACATCCCTAGGTCGGAGAACGCCCGCGCCGACACACTCTCCAGACTGGCAACGTCGGCCTACGACTCTTTGGGCCGGACGTTCGTGGAGAACCTCGAGCAGCCGAGCATCGATCGGGTCGACGAAGTACTACAGCTGACATCCGAACCAAGTTGGATGGACCCGATCGTCCGGTATCTGACCGACGGGATCCGCCCCGAAGATCCCACGAAAGCCAAGCGACTCTGATGGTCGGCCTCACAATATGTCATCATGGATGGCCGACTCTACAAGAGGTCGTTTTCCCTTCCCCTACTTAGGTGCTTGGGACCGACCGACGCCGACTACGCTCTCCGAGAGGTTCACGAAGGAATTTGCGGGAACCACTTGGGGGGCAAGTCCCTGGCCTACAAGGTCTTGCGACAGGGCTATTACTGGCCTACCATGAAGAAGGATGCAGCCGAGTTGGTCCGGAGGTGCGAGCCGTGTCAAAAGTATGCCAACATTCAACACCAACCGGCCAGCCAAATTGCCCCTATTGTCGCTCCGTGGCCCTTCGCCTAGTGGGGGGTCGATATTCTCGGTCCTTTTCCACCAGCATCGGGGCAGAGGAAGTTCATCGTCGTCGCCATCGACTACTTCACCAAGTGGGTGGAGGCCGAACCATTGGAGCAGATCACCGAGCGGAAGATGGAGGACTTTATCCAGAAATCCGTCATCTTCAGGTTCGGATTGCCGCACACCATCATCACCGACAACGGGCAGCAATTCGACAACCAGGACTTCAGAGACTTCTGCGCCAAGTTCCACATCAGGCACCGACTGACTTCAGTCGGGCACCCACAGTCCAACGGCGAGGTCGAGGTGACCAACCGAACCTTGCTCCACGGACTCAAGACCCGACTAAACGAAGCCAAAGGTCTCTGGGTCGACGAGCTGGGCTCCATTCTGTGGGCTTACCGAACGACCCCCCGCATTCCGACCGGAGAGTCGCCTTTCAGTTTGGCCTATGGAACGGAGGCCATGATCCCGCTCGAGATTGGACTGCCATCTTCAAGGGTCGAGCGGTATCAAGAGCCGGACAACTCCGAGAGTCGGAGGGCCGACCTAGACCTCCTCCCCGAACTACGAGACGGGGCTCAGATTCGCATGGCTTCATACCGACAAAGGATCGCCCGGTATTACAACGCCAAGGTCAGACCGAAGCTTTTCAGGCCTGGCGACTTGGTCTTGAGGAAGGCAGAAGTGTCGAAGCCCTTGGACCAAGGGAAGCTGGCTCCCAATTGGGAAGGACCCTACAAGGTAGCAGACACCTACGGTCCGAGAGCCTACCGACTGAAGACCCTTGAGGGGAAACCCATTCCCCGGACTTGGAATGCTGACAACTTGAAGTTGTACTATCCATGAACTTTGTAATTCACTAGCCGGAATACAAATTCAATTTGGAATCTCGAAGTTTTAACTCTTCGACTAATGATCGGTGCTCACCAAGCCCAAGCCCCGACATACCGACTTGGACTCGGTATCCGCCTGGAGCCGACGACCTTATCGCCGGTGACCCACCGGACTCTTGCGAGGACCGACGCATCTAGACGAACGGGAGTTGACACTCCTTCGACGATCAATGATAAATCGGACCCTTACCAGGACCGATGTATCCATATCAACGGAAGTTGCACTCCTTCGACCTTCGACAACACATCCGCCCTTACAAGGGCCGATGCATCTGTTGTGACGGGGGTTGACACTCCTTCTACGGTCGAACTTTCGGGCCAGACCATCGGCTAACAAACCGATCGAGCCCCGACCAAAGAAAGGTGAAATACCTACGCGACCAACGTCGCGAATCCCGATCGGGCCACGGTCGGTCGAAGGATATTCGGCTTACCACCGTCTATCGCACGACGCGACTTTAGTCGCATCTACTACTTACCGACCGAGCTACGGCCGGCCGGACGATATTCGGCTTACCACCGTATATCAAAAGGCACAGCATGAGCACCCGACATAAGGGCATTGGGATCCGACTCATCGTCGTTTTCCCGACTGAATGCGCCGAACGACATTCGACTGATCGCGTCGGTGGAGACCCGACTGTCGAACCTTTGCCAAGTTCGGTCGGCTCCCGACTCAACAGACGCGCCCGACTGACGACTTTAACTATCGGAAGCCGATCCGAAGTCGGGACTTACTCTACGTTCGTGACGGCACGAGCTGCCGAACGTCCTTACCAACCTATGTGTGTTAGCGACTTACGAAGATATTCTACAACGAACGAAGGAAAATAAGCGGAGAAAAAGCTAAGTCCAAAAACTTGGATTTCATTGAAGAATCAAAATAAGGTTTACAAAGGAAGGCCGGAGCCCGATTACAAGTCAAAGCAAAAACATAAAACAAAACCGACTAATCGTCGGAATCAACGTCCTCCACTGGACGACGATGGGAGTTGGTCGGCGGATCAGCTCCGACTTCTGCAGTCGGGGCCGACTGATCTTCGGCGACCGGCTCTGCGACCTCTTCGGCTTTCGCCCGGGTGGAGAGACCTTCCGACGCTGGTCCGGCCGTCTCCTCCGCAGCTGGGGCCTCCGACTCCGGCAGAACTACGCTGCTGAGATCTAGTTCCGGGTACAAGCCTCGAACGGCTTCTCGAGCATCCTCGTACCCGACTTGGTACGAGAGGTAGCCGCTCTCTAGAAGTTCTTCTCGGTACTCCTCCGAGTCTCGAAAGACTTCAATGGCCCGACTCAGAGCCTCCTTCGCCGACTCGGCCTCGCCCCTCGCGATGTCCGCATCGGCCTGAGCGACGGACAAGCCTTCTTCGGCCTTGGCGAGATTTCCGAGACTTGCTCGGAGTTGCTCGCGGTCCGCCTCCAGCTCCTTGGCGATGCCGTCTCGCTCGTGTCGGAGCCGACGGATAGTCCGGGACTTCTTCCTTGCGTCGTCCTTAGCTGACTGAAGCTCCGACTCCGACGACGCCAAAGCCCCCTTGAGTCGGGAGTTCTCCTCGGAAAGTCGGGAGACCTCCCCCTCAAGTCGGCCCTCCCGGTCGACCGACTGCTGCAGCTGATCGACGAGGATGACCTTGTCGGCTTCGAGGGCTCTGACTTTGTCCCTCCATGCCGCACGCATCTCGTCGAACTTCCGATACCCGGCCTCCAGCTCCGAGATATTGAAGACCAGCTGCACAAGGTGAAACCGACCAATAAGAAAGCAAATTTACGAGAAACTACACTCAAAGTCGGAGGAAAGAGAAACTTACCCGGATCATCATCGGATAAAATGAAGACAGCATGTCGGACACATGCTGATTCTTCATTGCGTTGATGTCGGCGGGAAGGAGGAGTGCCTGACACAATTTCCTGGCCAAGTCGTGGTTGGCCAGGCCCGAAGCACCTTCGGGAAGCGAAAAGTCGGCCGACCCTCCGCCAGCCGACCGACCTTCGTCGCCCGACGCCATGGGGGCCTTGCCTCGGCTAGTTGCCCAGGCCCTGGCATCGGAGATGGACGGCAGGCTTGACCCTGATCGAGTCTCGACCGACGGTGCGGCGGCAGCGTGCGTCGGTCGTTCGGGTTCGCGGGCCTCCTCCCGAACCTCCAAAGCCTGCTGAGCGGTCGGTGCGCCACCTGCAGACTCGACAGCCCGTCTGTCGGGTGAAGCCACGCCCTCAGCCGACGGACCCTCGGACGGGACATCGACGAGCACTGTCGGCGCTGACAGTGCGATCACCGGTTCCGCCTCCAACCCGGTCAGTTCGCTCGGCGGGGGCGCACGGGGCCTCTTGGGAGGCTGCGACGGCCCGGTGCCTTGCGACGGCCCGGTGCCTTGCGCCGGCCTCTTCCTCACGGCGTGCTGGCGTATGTCGGCCGCCGTCAGTCGTGTCCTCGGCGGCATATCTGAAAGAGACAATAAATGGTCAGTACCGAAGAGAAAGAGAAAAAAGAGTGGTCGGGAAAATAGAAAACCGACCTAAGCGGGGGACCGGGCTAAGGCCGGCGTCGTACAAGGCCTGCTCGGTGACGAGCTCGCTCTGCTTCGGCACCGAGATGTCCTTTAACCGGTGGAAGTCCTCCCGATCATCGGCCTCCACCCGACTGTTCTCATTTGGCTCGGTTCGGGGATTCCCCCAACGGACGGGAAACCCCCAGGAAGCAGAAGACGATGCGAAGAAGAACTGATTCTTCCATCCGTGAATGGACGATGGAAGACCAGTAATGAAAGAGAGCCCTTTCCGAGGGATGAAGTACCACCACCCTCGGGCTTTAGGGTGGGATCGGAGGACGAAGAAAACTCGGAAAAGGGAGATCCGATGTTCGGTCGGCAAAAGCCGACACAAAAGCGCAAAACTGACTATTAGCCGAACCGAGTTCGACGCAAGTTGTGCCGGGCATAGCCCGTAATAGTCAAAAATATTTCGGACGAACTCCGGAACCGGGAATCGAAGGTCGGCCCGGAGATCCTCCAAATAGAAGGCCACCTGACCCTCAGGCGGGCTGTTAACCCGACCATCGGCGCCAGGGGCGAACAGCCGAAACTGCTCCGGGATGCGGTACTGCTCCCGGAGCCGATCGACGTTCGGCCCCGAAAGTGAAGAAACCTCCACCTCCGGGGACGATCGAGTGTCTTCGATCGGCTCTCCCGACCGACTACCTCGTGGGGACGTCCTAGCCATGGATTCAGAACAGATGGCAAGGAAGAAGAAGAAGAAGGTGGGGAAGACAACAGTGGCCCTTGGAAGGAAAAGAAGGAGCTGCAAACAAGAAGTGGAGCAAGAGAATACCTGGAACAAGGACTCACGCGGGCAGAGTTTCAACTGTAAAAATAAGGAGGGTAAAAAACCATGTGGGGGTAACTTTGTATATATAGTGCCCCCCAACGGTCGAGATGAAGGCACGGCCAACGAAGACTCCCCAGATCTTGCCGCGTGGCGTCATCAGGGCCGTCTGACGGTCCGACGGTTCGACGCACCCGCCTTCAGATCGCGCCACGTCACCTCCATCCGCTCCACCGAACATGAACCAATGGCCGCACGCCACGTGGCGCGAAGGCCACGACGTTTGGTATCCCCGAAGGGACAGCGGGAATGACGGTTCCCCTTCCCGATGGGACGGGACGCCTGGCGCCAGCTTTATCGCTGACACCAGCGGGACGTCCAACACGGCGGGGCGTCCGACGCCGACATGACGCCTGACACCATATCAATCGGCAGTACGGTCGGATCTTTGCGTACGACGAATCCACTCCTAGTCGCCAGCTCACCATCCGACTTAGGAGTGGAGGGGGGCAACTGTTGGGGAATACCCCCCGACCGACCGACCGATGGCCGGAGGGACCGACCGACCGACTCACGGTCGGAGGAACCGACCGACCGACCGACCGACCGACTGACGCCATCACCGGCCAATTATCTGCTCACGACTGACTGAGGATACGTCGGGCGCACCTTTCCCGACCGACTAAACCCGGAGGTCTGATGGCCGACTCACGTAAGGCTCGCCGACCAACGGAGGAGCCCGACTCCACTCAGTTGACCACCGACCTAGGGTCGGTCGACTCCTCCGGTCGCCGTACAGCCGTCAGAGCTTGTCAGTTCTGACAACAACATGCGGCACTACCACCTAGGGGCATTGTCTCGCCTAGGACATTGTCAACCTTGGTGATTTGACAGCTCCACGGCGACATGACACTTTCACGGCGACTCTGACAGTCTACAGTGAGTTGACAATTCCTCAATTGTCCGCGCCATTAATGACGGCGCCATACCTGCTCCACTATATATATCGGGGAAGGCAACAGTGCAGGGGACCACGACAGTCCACTTCTCAACTCCAAAACCACAGGCTTGCTCCTTTCTCTCTCTCTCGATCGAGCTCTCTGTCTTCGTTTCACTGTTGCCCAGTCACCTCTCTGACTTGACCGTCGGAGGGTCCCCGCCGGAGCCGCCTCCGGCCAGTGTGGACTTCTCATTTTTGCAGACGCACGTTCCCCGGCGATCAGACGACGAGACGATTGGCCGCAACACTTGTATACAATATTATTATAATGTACTGCCATCATTAATGGAGTGGTGGAATTTGGCTCTACAAACCACAGTATACAAGCCCCTCTAGCGTGTTATTAGTTGTTGAAACTTTCTCGCAGAATCCAGACGCAACCGTGCACGTCTGATGCTGGATTTTTGTCAGCTGAGTCCATGCCTTGTCTCACTCGGACCCTCCTGCTGCACCCGAAGCCTGGCCAACTGCTCATGAAGGGTTGCCACATCGAGAACAGGGTACATAGTAGTTGGTCGCCCAAGAGCACACTAACGGGGTAAAGATAGTCCTCATACCGTAACTTCTCAAGAAACTCATAATACAGGCTGTGTTTTCATCAGATGATGCTCAATTTACAGATGAATATTACCTGGAAGCATAGTGGTGTTGCCTTCAATTCTTCCACAATAAGAGAACATTCTGAAGGCAATAAGGAATCACCGAACATGATTGCACCTTGATTCATGAAAATAGAATTCAGATCAGTTATTTCACAGACAACAACAACCCAACACTTGGAGACGAGGATTTTAACTTTATGCACCAAAATGCTGGACTCAGAACGGGAAATGGATCATGAGAGAGCCAACCGAGAATGCATAAGAATTAACGTTGGTTAGCAAGTTTAGCTAATTTCTTGTCCAGACTAAATAAGGGACTAAAAATAAGATAGTATATTCACATGGGATGGATGCATCTTTTATGGTATAGTTGATCGAATGATACCGTATCTTACGTACGGCATGAGTAATACGCTAGTTCTAGTCGTGCCAACTAGACTTAACCTTGACGCCCTTTGGGCAGCGGGGGATTTCCAGTTTTGACGGGAACAGTGACGATTTACTACAATTATATGCGTTAGTTAAATAGTCCAGGAGATTAAAATGCTAAAAGCGTGTGATCCCACTTGTTTTAGATTGAATACTCGTTTAACTAGAAGGAATCCTAGAGAAGTTAGAGAAGAAACAGGTTTCCAAGATAAAATAATTGGTGTGCCGTACATAGATGACATAATGATACCTATCGTTTTAACAGAAGTAACGTGCATTATCTGACATAGCTCAATTACGGGTTAAATTACGCTGAACAAAAACAAAAGGACATTGGATGAGCTGGACATAAGTTAGGTGGGTAAGGCAACGGGAAGTTTCTGAAGAAGAAAAAAAAAAAAAAAAGGGTTACAAGTAAGGCAACGGGAAGTTTCTAAAAAAAAAAAAGAGGGGGGTAGGTAGGCCAGGCCACTAAGACCATCGCAACTTGCAGGAATTTAAAGTTTCCTAGCAAAGACAAATATCACTACACCAATAATCGTCCACCTACCACGTGGTGTATGCCGGTCCTTTCTTTTTCCTCCACTGCACAGCTCTCAAAGCACCTCAAACACCATCGATCATCCCGTGGTGGATGATTCCATGGTCGTCGGTCAAAAAGGAAGGCATATCTTCCTTCTGTGTGAAGGATACCCTCCAGGAAAGAGGAGACCGCGTATAGGTCAAGGTCTTTGGGATCTTTGCATATAGGCTTAAAAGGATCTATAATACCTCACAACTGCCCCTTCTTTTTGAGTGTTGAGAGATCCATCCTTCTCTGGTAGTCACCAAAATGGCCATGATCTTAGGTGCTTTTGTAGGAAGATGCGTTGACAGGCTTTCAGAATTTATCGGGGGAGAGATGTCCATGATGCTGGGCGTGAAGGACGAGCTGAAAAAGCTTCAAAGAAGAATGGAGAGGATAAGCGGCTTTCTTGAATCAGCAGAGCGGAAGAGGCATGAAGACTGGAATATCAATAGCTGGGTGGTGGAGTTGAAAGATGTCATGTATGATGCGGATGATATCATTGACCGTTGTATGATCGAGGGCAGAATTGTCACGCCCCAAATCTGGGACATAACATGGCCATGCTACCAAGGGATGGACCCACGATAACACGAAGCCAAAATTCATCTTCTTAAGTATAATGACAGGTGTATCACAAATAAAGATAATAATAAAGTTCAATTCAATTATTTAATTAAACCAAAACTGGTTCAGAGCATCTAAATTCAGAGATAAAATAATTCAAGTCTTAAAATTCATAATGTCTTCAATCCATAAACATAAACTGAATTCCTAGAGCAAAATTTCTAAACTTGCTTTGCTGATCTCCAAGCTTGGATTCTCTTTCCTTCGATCCTAGCCTTATTTCTCTGTACATAAAAGAGAAAACAAAAAGAATATGAGCTACACTAGCTCAGTAAGTAGACTTCCGCTTCCTTACCGGATCAAGCATAAGTTTTCTATGATAATGCATCATTTAGCAAATAGCAATTATTGCAAAAATAAATATTTCATAGAGCATATAATAAAACAAGTTATAAGCTCATCATGCATGCATAAATCATGTATATTTCACAATTATGAATCGTAAATCATTTTCATCATGTATTCATGTCATGTTTCAAAACATTGCTCAAAGACATTCTTGCTAAGGTCACTATTATACCCGTGACAGGGCCATGTTTCTTAATCGACAAAGTTCTTAATTCATGTGCCAACTTTATACCCGCTGGCAGGGCCATGTTTCGTGTGGATGCTAGCTCCGGATGTCGACCTTCCCGAAGGGATTCATTCATAGCCATCTGAGAGCCTTTGAAATCATTATATCTTTTCTTAAAGCATACATATACATAGATGGAAAAATAATGAAATTCATGCTTCATAATCATACTATTTTCATAAGACATATTCATGAAATCAATGCTCATAATAAAACATGCTTTTTCATATCACATATGTCGATCCTTATTTTATGAAAAATTATGATTTCATCAATAGCAATTCTTTGCATAAAAATATGATCATTTAAAAAAATAAATAAGGAGCATAAGATCTACTTAACTCGATCGTCCAGGACCTTTTAATCTTCCTTAAAAGAATCAGACAGTCCTATTTAAAATATTAAATCATTAATAAATTTTATATTTTTTAATAAAATTACATAATATAAAGAAATGACCGATTTGATAATCAATCCAATAAATCTCTCCCTTCGGCTCTAACCTGATTTAAGGTCATAGGTCCCTAAAAGTGAAGAAGATAGCCTAATAAGGGATTCATAGGATTTTTTTTTTTTTCTTTCGGGTGGGCTTTGAGCTGGTTTTGGGCCTCAATTGGGCCGGGTTATCACATTCTACCCTCATAAAAAAAAAAAAATTTCATCCTCGAAATTTAACATACCTTCATTTTCAAATAAGTGTGGATATCTCGTCTTCATATCGTCTTCAAGCTCCCACGTAGCCTCTCTCTCTTCATGATTACTCCAATGAATCTTTACGTATGGAATGGTACGTCGTCTTAGAACTTGCTCTTTTCGGTCAATAATTCGCAGAGGAAATTCTTCATAGGTTAGATCTTCATGAACTTGCAATGGCTCATACTTTATCACACTGTTTGGATCAGGTACATACTTCCTCAGTAGTGAAACATGAAAGACATTGTGTACTTTGGATAAATCTGGTGGTAAGGCTAGTTCGTATGCAACATCTCCTACTCGATTTAAAATCTCAAAAGGTCCAATATATCGCGGACTCAGCTTGCCATGCCTCCCGAACCTCATGACACCCTTAGTAGGTGATACTTTTAGAAAAACATGATTACCGATCTGAAATTCTAATTCTCTTCTTTTTCTATCTGCCAAACTCTTTTGTCTATCCTGAGCTGCCTTGAGTCTTTTCTTGATTAGATAAATTTTGTCTCTGGCATCTTGAACTAACTCGGGACCAATTAATTTTTTTTCACCCACTTCATCCCAATACAAAGGGGATCTACACTTTCTTCCATATAGGGCTTCATAGGGTGCCATCTGGATACTAGAATGAAAACTGTTATTATATGCAAATTCAATCAATGCCACATGATTATCCCAATATCCTCCGAAGTCAAAAGCACAAGCTCTTAACATATCCTCCAGAGTTTGAATTGTCCTTTCAGATTGGCCATCGGTCTGAGGATGAAATGCAGTACTAAGCCTCAATTCTGTTCTCAAGGCATTTTGAAAACTTTTCCAAAATCTAGATACAAATCGTGGATCTCGATCGGATACAATACTTATTGGAACACCATGCAGACGTACAATTCCATCAATATACATCTGGGCTAACTTATCAAGCGGAGTGCCAACTCGAAAAGGTAGAAAGTGAGCTGATTTAGTAAGTCGGTCAACAATCACCCACACAGCATCGCTTTTTCTTGTTGTCCTTGGAAGTCCAGTAACAAAATCCATCGTGATATGTTCCCATTTTCATTCTGGTATCTCTAATGGTCTTAGCAGACCAGCAGGTCTTTGATGTTCGGCTTTCACTTGCTGGCATACCAAGCATTGAGATACAAACCGAGCTATCTCCTGTTTCATTCCATTCCACCAGAAGAGTTATTTTAAATCTCTATACATCTTTGTACTACCGAGATAAAAAGAGAAACGAGATTTATGGGCTTCTTCCAAAATTTTCCTTTTTAGTTCAGGATCACCCGGTATACATAATCTGTTCCCAAAATAAAGAGTTCCATCTGTATGTAGTCTAAACTCAGTTCGTAACTCTTTCTCTATGTCCTTCTTAATCTGACATAAATGAATATCACTTTGTTGGGCCGCTTTTATCTGTTCGATCAATGCTGGTTGTACCATCAAATTTGCTAATACTTTCTTAATATCAGTACAAGTCACTTCAATTTGCAAATCTTCAAGATCCCTAAGAATTTGTTCCTGAAAGGATAGCAGAGTCATCACATTCGCTGAAGACTTCCTACTAAGTGCATCTGCCACCACATTAGCTTTTCCAGGGTGATATTTAATATTTAGATCATAATCTTTTAATAGTTCAAGCCACCTTCTTTGCCTCATATTCAGCTCTTTTTGAGTAAATAAGTATTTCAAGCTTTTATGATCAGTAAAGATTTCACATGATTCTCCATATAAATAGTGTCGCCAAATCTTTAAAGCAAAAATAATAGCTGCTAATTCCAAATCATGGGTCGGATAATTCTGCTCATAGGCTTTTAGTTGTCGAGAAGCATAAGCTATGACCTTATCATTCTACATCAACACACAACCTAATCCTTTCTTAGAAGCATCACTATAGATGACAAATCCTCCTTCATTAGATGGTAGGGTAAGAACTGGGGCAGATATCAATCTTTGCTTCAGATCTTGAAAACTCTGCTCACATTCACTGCTCCATACAAATTTTATTCGTTTCTGAGTTAGGCGAGTTAGAGGAATTGCAATTTGGGAAAATCCCTTGACGAATCTTCTATAATAACCAGCCAAGCCTAAGAAGCTTCTTACTTCCGTCACATTAGTCGGTCGAGGCCAATTTACCATGGCTTCTATCTTCTTTGGATCGACTGAGATTCCTTCCTTGGATATTACATGGCCGAGGAAGACAACACTATCCAACCAGAATTCACACTTGCTAAGCTTGGCGAAGAGCTTCTCTTTTCTTAAGGTCTGAAACACGATCCTCAAATGTCTCTCATGTTCCTCTATATTTTTAGAATACACTAGGATATCATCAATAAAAACAACAACGAATTGATCCAGATACGGCTTGAAAATCCTGTTCATCATATCCATAAAAGCAGCCGATGCATTGGTTAGTCCAAAGGGCATTACTAAAAATTCATAATGACCATACCTGGTTCTAAATGCAGTCTTAGATACATCTTCATCTCTAATTCTTAGTTGATGATAGCCAGATCGTAAGTCGATTTTGGAGAAAATTTGAGCACCCTGAAGTTGATCAAATAAGTCATCTATTCGTGGAAGAGGATATTTGTTCTTTATGGTTACCTTGTTCAACTCCCGATAGTCAATGCATAATCGCATGCTTCCATCTTTCTTTTTCACAAATAACACAGGAGCTCCCCAAGGTGATGTGCTTGGCCGGACAAACTTTTTATTCAAAAGTTCTTGCAGTTGATCCTTTAATTCTCGTAATTCTACGGGAGCCATCCGATAAGGAGGTTTTGAAATAGGTCCGGTTCCCGGGGTGATATCAATTTTAAATTCAACTTCACGCTCTGGGGGCAATCCTGGTAGTTCATCTGGAAAAATATCAGAAAATTCTTTGACAATTGGGATATCATCCAGCTTTATCTTTTCCTTCTCGACGTCTATTACATGGGCCAAAAATGCTTTGCATCCTTTCCTTAAAGCTTTTCTTGCGTTCATAATTGAGATAATACCCAAAGATTGTTTGGATTCCGTATTATGAACTTCGCCTTGAAAGAAGAATTGCGGTTCATCCGGAATTTGAAATACCACTCTTTTTCCAAAACAATCAATATGTGCATGATATGAAGATAACCAGTTCATCCCAAGAATAACGTCAAAATCATACATATTTAGCTGAATCAAATCTACTGCTAATTCTTTTTCTTCTATTTGGATTATGCAATTCTTGAAAATAATGTCAGCAACAACAATATTTTTAAAAGGTGTGCTAACATATAATGGTTCATTTAGTTTTTCAAGCACACAATTCAAAGAAGTAGCAAACTTGAGAGATATAAAAGAGTGTGAAGAGCCAGAATCGAATAACACACGAGCATAAATAGAATTGACTGGGATAATACCTGTCACCACTTGATCATTTGCTTTGGCCTCCTGCAGGTTTAAAGTAAACACTCGTGCGTTTCCTTTTTGTTTTTGATCAACTGGTTTGTTAGATCTAGTGTCATCTCTTTTCTTATTTGGGCAATCACGAGCCATATGTCCTTTTTCACCACATAAGAAGCATGCTCCAATCCTCTTGAGACAAGGTCCATTGTGATTTTTTCCACAGTAGGAGCAGGATGAAGATTCTTTCTTCTTATCAGAGTTATTACTTTTGAAATTTTTCTACTGATCCTTTAGATTTTCTGCTGATCTCGGTCTCTTCTTATCTCCTCTTTCTAGTTCTGCTCTTTTCAATTCAGATTCCACTTTCAAAGCTCGCTCCAGTACGTCCTTGTAGTTATTGAAAATATGAGAAGACAGACGGGATCGAATTTCATATCTTAGACCTTGTTCAAATCTGTTAGCTTTACTCCTTTCGAATTCCATAAGTTGGGGGCAGAAGCGGCCTAGCTCATTAAACTTGTTAGCATATTCTAGCACCGTCATATCATCCTTTTGCTTTAAGGCTAGAAACTCATTTTCTTTTACCAACCTCATTGTCCCCGAAAAGTACTGGTCATAAAATATCTCTTTGAATTCTTCCCAAGTGAGTTGATCATCATTGTTCCCATAGGCAGCTTTTATTGCAGTCCACCAAAACTCGGCATTTCCTTTTAACATAGGAATGGCTAATCGGACTTTCACATTCTCAGGGTATTGTAGGGCATCAAACATCTTTTCCATCTCTCGAATCCAGGTCTCTGCAGCCATAGGATCAGATCCACCCTCAAATAGAGGTGGGTTGAGCCTTCTGAATCTCTCATAGTATGACTCCATAGATAATGTCGGTCGAGGAGCAGTCTGTGCCTGCTGCTGAATAAGCTGAGCCACCACTTGACATACACCAGCAATGTCTGCCTGTGTGGCCGGTGCGTCAGGAGCCCGCTCAGCTGGTTGATTGTCAGCTCCTCGTGACGTCAGTCTTGCTACTCTTGTTCCTCTTGTCCTAGCGGCCATATTTGCCAAAGTCTCGCCCTCCCTATCGCTCATCGCTTCCTATTCAAATGTCAATCATTATTACGTTATTTTATAACAGAGTTACAGTACAGTTAATAATTTAAGTCAAAGTCTAACTATGCATAACCTAGCTACTCACTGTTAGGTTTTAAGTTCTATCCTTGATTAAACCTGACTCTGATACCATAAAATGTCACACCCCAAATCCGGGACATAACACGGCCATGCTACCAAGGGATGGACCCATGATAACACGAAGCCAAAATTCATCTTCTTAAGTATAATGACAGGTGTATCACAAATAAAGATAATAATAAAGTTCAATTCAATTATTTAATTAAACCAAAACTGGTTCAGAGCATCTAAATCCAGAGATAAAATAATTCAAGTCTTAAAATTCATAATGTCTTCAATCCATAAACATAAACTGAATTCCTAGAGCAAAATTTCTAAACTTGCTTTGCTGATCTCCAAGCTTGGATTCTCTTTCCTCCGATCCTAACCTTATTTCTCTGTACATAAAAGAGAAAACAAAAAGAATATGAGCTACACTAGCTCAGTAAGTAGACTTCCGCTTCCTTACCGGATCAAGCATAAGTTTTCTATGATAATGCATCATTTAGCAAATAACAATTATTACAAAAATAAATATTTCATAGAGCATATAATAAAACAAGTTATAAGCTCATCATGCATGCATAAATCATGTATATTTCACAATTATGAATCGTAAATCATTTTCATCATGTATTTATGTCATGTTTCAAAATATTGCTCAAAGACATTCTTGCTAAGGTCACTATTATACCTGTGACAGGGCCATGTTTCTTAATCGACAAAGTTCTTAATTCATGTGCCAACTTTATACCCGCTGGCAGGGCCATGTTTCGTGTGGATGCTAGCTCCGGATGTCGACCTTCCCGAAGGGATTCATTCATAGCCATCTGAGAGCCTTTGAAATCATTATATCTTTTCTTAAAGCATACATATACATAGATGGAAAAATAATGAAATTCATGCTTCATAATCATACTATTTTCATAAGACATATTCATGAAATCAATGCTCATAATAAAATATGCTTTTTCATATCACATATGTCGATTCTTATTTTATGAAAAATTATGATTTCATCAATAGCAATTCTTTGCATAAAAATATGATCATTTAAAAAAATAAATAAGGAGCATAAGATCTACTTACCTCGATCGTCCAGAACCTTTTAATCTTCCTTAAAAGAATCAGACAGTCCTATTTAAAATATTAAATTATTAATGAATTTTATTTTTTTTAATAAAATTATATAATATAAAGAAATGACCGATTTGATAATCAGTCCAATAAATCTCTCCCTTCGGCTCTAACCTGATTTAAAGTCATAGGTCCCTAAAAGTGAAGAAGATAGCCTAATAAGGGATTCATAGGATTTTTTTTTTTTTTCTTTCGAGTGGGCTTTGAGCTGGTTTTGGGCCTCAATTGGGCCGGGTTATCACAAGAATATTGTCGGAAAATCATCCCTCCACATCAGCGGTACGCGACACCTCATCTTCATCATTTTTTTCCTTTGGCTACCTCAAGTTCCAGCATGAAATTGGTGACAAAATTCAAGAACTTAATGATAGGCTAAAAGAGATTAAAGAGGATAGATCAATGTTTCCCGCACTAGAGTACACTAAGCAAAGTGCTCGAGTGACTGGAGTAAATCCCCGTCAAACTGTTTCCATTGTAATCAAGTCTGATATCGTAGGGACAAAAATTGAAGATGATACCCAGAGTCTCGTGGAGTCCTTGGTTAAAGAAGATAATAAAAAATACCGAATTTTGGGGATTGTTGGTATGGGTGGAATTGGTAAGACGACTCTTGCTTCTAAGATATACAATGATGAAAGGATAGAAAAGAACTTTCCTATACGGGTATGGGCATGTATTTCTCAGGATTTTTCAGAGATAAAATTGCTGAAAGATATAATTAGGAAGGCAGGTGGAAATTATGGGGAGGCTGAAACTAAGGAGGAACTCATACGCTGCCTTTACTCCACACTTTCACAAAGATTCTTTATTATATTAGATGATGTATGGGAGAAAGATGTATGGGCGAAATTGCTTAGATATGCCATTGAAAATGCAGCAGCTAGTGGTAAGATCCTGATTACTACTCGAAATACAAACATTGCTAGAAATATTGGAGCAGATATCCACCACGTCAATAAAATGGATGATGACAGTTGCTGGAAACTGCTCCACAAGAATGTCTTTGGAGATGATGATGAAGAGGAGGAGATCTCTGGTTTAAAAGAAATCGGGATTAAAATTGTTGAAAAATGTGATGGTCTTCCTCTCGCAGTCAAGGTCATTGCGGGGGTTCTGAGGTCGATGGATAGAAACACCATAGAATGGAATAAGGTTCTCGAAAGTGATGCTTGGTCCATGAGTCAACTTCATGAAGAACTCCCAGGAGCTCTATTTTTAAGCTATGAAGATTTACCCTCTGATCTCAAACAGTGTTTTCTTTATTGCTCCTTGTTTCCTGAGGACTCTAAAATGTAAAATGTATGGGGGGGATCTCATTCGTTACTGGGTGGCAGAAGGTTTTATAAAATCAACACAAGGAGATATACTGATGGAGGATGTAGCAGAGGATTATTTTAGGGAGTTAATTTGGAGGAATCTTTTACATGGTGATAGGGATGACATTTGGTGCACGATGCATGACATGCTACGTTCCCTTGCTATCTTTTTGGTACGGGATATGAGCAATCATTTAACAAAAACCCTCTTACTGAACTTCGTCGCTTGTCAATGGTAAACATACAGGAGATGGTAGAAGTCCCTGATGCAGTAAAACCACAAAAGTGTTTAACGACTCTAATGCTCCGAAGGAGTCCCAGGACAAAAATGATAGAGAACGAACTTTTTGAGAGACTCCGGTTTTTACGAATCATAACCATAAATGACACGAGTCTTGAGAGCCTTCCAAACTCTATAGGAGATCTTTTGCATCTGAGATATTTAGATCTTGACCGGACGAAAATCAAGAAGGTGCCGGAGTCCATTGGATGCCTCATACTCCTACAGGTATTGAACCTATCAGGTTGTGAATCCTTGCATACTCTCCCTAAGGCCATCACCAAATTGTGCAATCTAAGATGCCTTCGTCTCGAAGGAACTCCATTAACTCATGTGCCTAAAGGAATAGGCAAATTAAAACATCTTAACTATTTTCGAGGATTTGTGATCGGCCATGATGATAGAAGAGGCGCGGAAGATGATGAGGGATGCGATCTGGAGGAGCTACAATCTCTATCCCAGCTGAGATTCCTGGAGATAAACAGATTGGACAGGAGAGAACCAAGGGGAGCTCCAGTACTTGCAAACAGCAACTTTCTGAGGACACTGATTTTGAATTGCCAACACCTTCTTGAAGATGACGCAGAAGCACTTGCAATCCAGAGAATTGACAAGATTTACAATGAGCTTTCTCCTCAATCCACCCACCTACAGAACCTTCAGATTCGTAACTTCTTTGGTAGTGGATTTCCCAGCTGGATGATGTCACCTTCCTTGGATGTCTCCTTTCCTAACCTGACGAAAATAATGCTCTTTGATTGCAAATCATGTCCGCAGCTTCCTCCACTAGGCCTGTTGCCCCAGCTGAAATCCCTTTTTTTATTGGTACAGCACGTTCTATCAAAACCATCGGACCTGAATTTCTTGGCCCCCGTGAATCGTCAGTAGCGACTTCATTTCCCAAGCTTGAAGAGCTGGAATTTTGCAGGATGGACAACCGGGAAGAATGGTCGTTTGGTATGGTGGAGGGGGTTGGTGAAGAAAGAAGAGGAGCCCCCAAGTTGCTGCCTTATCTCAGCAAGTTGGGTCTTGGTGGATGTCCCAAGCTGAGATCTCTTCCTCCACTAGGCCTGTTGCCCCAGCTGAAATCCCTTTGCATTGTGACAGCATATGCAATCAAAACTATCGGACCTGAATTTCTTGGCCCCCGTGCATTGTCAGCAGCGACTTCATTTCCCAAGCTTGAAGAGCTGCAATTTTATGGGTTGAAGAACTGGGAAGAATGGTCGTTTGGTATGATGGAGGGGGTTGGTGAAGAAAAAAGAGGAGCCTCCAAGTTGCTGCCTCGTCTAACGAAATTGGTGCTTTATCAATGTCCCAAGCTGAGAGCTCTTCCAGATATTAAGAACCTTCCCTCATTAAAATCTCTGAGAATAATGAATTGTCCGAGGTTGGAGCACGTGGAGAATCTTGATAAGTTGCAATTCTTGGAAGTACGTTTATCTTCTTCCACAGAGACATCCACCACCGATGCTGATGGACAGACAGAGCGCCTCCCACAGTGGTTATTGGAGCTACTCCAAAATGCTCCGACTGCTATGCAGAGTCTTAAAGAATTTCAACTAAGATGCAGCTTACCAGTCCTCAAGACCTTCCTCAAGGACGGCCCCAACTGGCCCATCATTCAGCCGATCCCCCAGGTCACGATCCAAGAGTATTTGCCTGCAAATCGCAGGCCATCACATATTCGGTATACCAAGGACCCTCCCACCTTCAAAATGCATATAGAGGAATGAGAAGAATTAGAAGAACCAGAAGAATCGAACAACTGCTAAAGCATCCTCTCTTATGCAAGGTGATTTCTCCTTCCATTACATTTTTGTTTCCATTTTTTAATTTATCCATCACAATTAGACTTGCTAGCATGTATTTTGTTGATCTCGTATTCGCTTCCTCTTTTTGCAGTTACAAATGCTCGTAGAACAGGTGGTTGAGATGGGAATGTCTACCAGGAAAATGGGATCACTGCACTCGGCATTTTTACCTTCTTTTTTAATTATTTGAATCTCTGTATTGGACTTTCTGATTTCTTTTTCCTAGCGTTATGATGACAGCTGCAACTTTCCTAGTGTGTTGAAGACAGTCATTTGCTTGAGTGTTTTTTTTCATTTTTGGTGAGTGTAACTATTAAGAATTGGTTTGTCCGCTATAGTCGTCTTCCGCTTTGTGTTGTTGTAACACAATCACGAAGATTCTGAATTTTGTGAAGTACCCAACCCATTCCCCGTTTCTGCTCATATTCTCTGTTTTTATGGCACTCGTTCAAGGAATATAAGAGTTCTATGAAGTTTTTGTAAATGGTATTTGGTTCATCGACCAAGTATGTGGTTTCAAAGTTTTTGTTGTTGCATGCTTTCTAAGAGAATTGCTTGCAGGTATGTTGTCTTTGAGAGAATACACCGAACAAAGAGCTTAGCTTTTTCAAGAAAAGGGCTTGAGTGCAAATGGCCTTTTCAGGGGATCCAGATTATAAACATGCAACTTGAAAGGCATTTGTGGATCTGGCAAGTTATTCTTTGAATCTGATTAGAGAGTCCTCTGGAACTTGTTGTTCTAAAGCAAGGTTATTTTGGTTATTATATATAGAGGATTGGTTTTAAAGTAAAAATAGAACTCTCTAGGCCCTCGGTGCGGTTGCTGTAATTTAGATGCCAATTTAGAGGATACTGGTTGTGTTACCAGTACATATCTTAGCTAGCCTCGGAAGTTTCGAGGCAATTCAAGAATGTCAACTTTCAGACACTTCAAGTACTCTTGGTAAGGTTCTGAGTCCAAGTTTTGATTGGAGGCTGCAGAAGAAGAGGCGCAGTAGGAGTTTATGCGCTCTGTATGCGGATTCAAAGTATGTATGTGTCACGTTTGAGCCTGAGAAGAATGGCAATTTCCCGATATTGTCAAGTTTAGCAGCAAATTTGGCAGGTGAGGTTGCGATATCTTCGAAGCTGAAGGTTTATGATGTGGTGCTGAAACAGGCGGCATTGGTGAGGAAGTAGTTGAGATCGAATACACCCCTCGATGCTGGCTATTTCAAGGAGCTGCAACCTTGTTAAACAAGGCTTATGATCATTGTGGATAGGTTTTGACGGAGTATGCCAAGACCTATTACCTTTGTTAGCTCTCATATCCAATGTTTAATCTTCTATTTGTTTACTTATATTTTGCTCTGGTATATGGTGTCAGGAAATAGGCATTCAGCCTTCCCCTTCTCATAAGAAATATATTTTAGAAGACCTAGCTTTTATAATATCCTAACTCTCCAATACGACAAATGAGAGTCTCTATGCCTACCAACTTCTGAATGGCTGGTGTTGGATGGATTGATTGCAAGATTGGTTGTCGTGCTGTAATGCCCGATAATAATGACCAGACAACAGTGTAGGAAGTTTCTAAACTTGCTTCACAATCTTCATTGAATAGGTCTCTTGCTGCTCAACATATAGTGGCCATTTGGCTTGTAACTATCTCGAACGGATCTTGTTGGCTCTCATGCAAATAGAATTTGAACAGTGAGACTAGATCATATATCAAATTGGCTATCCTCTCAGAAGAGCTCACCTTATCCTTTATGAGGCTAGAACCATTTTGTACATCAAAAATAGTTACTCCCTATTGTGTTTGTGGACTACATCCTCCTACCCCAACCTGGGGCACCTACTACTTACTAGTGATGCTGCTAGTAGGGCTCTCACATAGAGCAAAGCTTGGTGGATGAGCATCATCTAGGCGGCATCGAAGTAACTACCCGCAGCCCACCGAGAATGCCAAAAGGCTTGTTGGCTGCTCTTCTTTGGGCAAGAAAGTTGAGTCAAGATGTCTAGCCAGATCAATTCATAGGTGTGCCACTTACTCAAATCAGAAAGGATAAAAAATTGGCAGTAGGTCCTATGCCTTAGACCTTCAAAGACTTTCACTACTAGAATGCTGCTCCCTCAGAAAGTGTTGGCTAAGAAATCAAGCTAGGATAAAAGTAACTAAAGAATAACATTAATTAAAAGATGAAAATAGATGATGAGACGACAACTGATCCACAGCGGCGGAGTGGCCTCTCTAACCATGAGATCCACATCTCATCATATCACATCATATTTTCTGGACGTGCGAGCAATTATTTTCAATAAATTTTCTTGCACGTCCCAAGATGCTGATCGTAATAGGCTCTAGCCCTTGCTATATAAGCTATTCTCTGACTTTGAGGATCCTCCAAAGTCTCTGAAGTGAAGTTTGAGTCTGAAGAAGCCTCTCTAGTCTAAGGCTTAACTAAGTCACCAAGCCTGACTCGTGAGCTTAGAAAGCGAGTGTCGGAGGAGATCCTTACGAGTCTACCATAGTTTTGGTTCAATAGAGTCCCAATGGGACCAGCCTTTCTTGAACTCACAACTAGTGGGGTCGGCTTTATTATCTCTTTAGCAAATTACTTACTATTAATGACCCCGTGCCATTGCATTCTCTTTCAAATCCCTTCTCACAATGTCTATTCATGTCATGATGTTCTTTGGCTCCTCTTTCTAAACCCTCTAACATAAACCTAAGTAGTTATTGGGGCCTTCTTAGTTCATGCTATACATATCCATACCTTCTCACTTTTCCCTATTACTTGTCCTAACAAATGCAATTTATATGTTTCCTATATTATACTCAATTCCTCACCCTATGCATCATAAATCAGCCACATGTACATTTCAAACTTCTTATCTCCACCATATAATGTTCACATGCTTCGACCCTCTCTAGCACCCATTAGTTTCACTTTTTACAATTCTAGAACATCTTTCCTTAAGTTGGTTAGCCTGAGTTTGTAAATCTAAAAAGCATCTTGTGGGCTTTCTTTATATCATGCACATCCATCAAGCTTTGCTCTATATGGGAGCCCTACTAGCAGCATCGCTAACGACTAGTAGGTGTCTCAGGCTGGGTTAGCAGGATGTAGTCCCCAAACTCAACGAGGAGTAACTATTTTTGAAGTACAAAATGGTTCAAGCCTCATAAAGGATCAGGTAAGGTCTTCTTAGAGAATGGCCAGTCTAATGTATGATCTAGTCTCATCGTTCAAGATCTATTTGGATAAGAGCCAGCAAGATCTGTTCGAGAGTTACAAGCCAAGTGGCCATATTTTGGAGGCTATTTGTCGAGCAGTCAGAGACCTCTTCAATGAAGATTGTGAAGCAAGTTGAGAAACTTCTTGCGCTATTGTCTGATCATTATTATCAGGCATGACAGCATCGACAATCCAATCTTGTAGTCAATCCATCCAACATCAGTCATTCAGAAGTAGGTAGGCCTCAAGATTCTCATTTGTAGTATAGGAGCGTTAGGATATTATAGAAGCTAGGCCTTCTAAAATATATTTCTTATGAGATGAGAAAGGCTGAATGCTATACTAGTAGATTCTCCACTTTGTTTACTCCGCTCTAGCCAATTTGGGTAGTTCACAAAGATTTTTTCCTTTTAAAGATGAATATATTATAAAACTCCCCTTAAGTAACATAAAATCCAAGATTGCATTTCTCTGATTAAACCTAATGCAATAACGAAATTTGGATCAATCATCAGAAGCTTTCTGTCGCATTTAAGATTAAGATATAGACTAATATGATCAGTACTAATTAAGTGACCACAAGTCTAAGATTGAAATCATCATCTTGATATTAATGCATGTTCATTCAAGATTAAGTTAGGATCAATTTGAAGGGAATCCCAAATGACTCTCTATGTGATTAGCCACATGGGTGGCTACCCAATTAGCTGCATTGTTTGATTTTCTAAAAACATAGATCACCTCAAAGATGACATTTAGTATAAAGTGATCATCGTAAAATTAATAATAATGTAGGTAGAGATGATAAGATCATCATGTTTATTTACACTCCAACGATCCTCTGTAGCAAAAACCTAAATCACCCCGACTCTTAAAAACACCATGCAATCTAGTAATATTAAACTTATCCTTGAGGTCGTTAGGCTGAAATTTGGAGACAAAAGTGTCCTTCAATCTAGTAGAAAAAAATATATATAAAAAATGTTGATATTTGGAATAAAAAAATTTTTGGCTGTGAAGAGTTTGATAATCTTATTAAAATTTTCTTCTTGTTAGGAAGGTTTAATAATCCCTTAGAGTTACTTTGACAAGTTTTGATTAATTTTTGGTCTTATTGAATTGAACAAAAATAATAGGCTTTAATAATTTGATTCATGTTCATGTGTATTTTCTTATGATTTATTTAAAAATTCTATTTACTCGTTACAAAATGTATAGAATATATCGTATTGTAGTTTTAACGTTGCATGATCCGTGATCTTGGATTCCCATAGCATGCCAAATAAATTAATTATGGCTCCAGGAATCTTAGATCATCAGGAACTAAATTACTTTGGGAAGAGGGATACTAACAACCTAAAATTATCATAATGATCCCATTTGAGTCACCTAGTGCTACCAACGGAGCTCAGCATGGATGCCATCTCCAAAAGCATAGATGAGTTTTGCTGACATGGGCGTCCAATTTAGACAACCAATTGAACATGATTTTCGATCACCGTCCATGCTGATTTAGGTTGCTCGTTGCATCATGGTAGCATATGCGGGTCCGTCCCATGCTCCACACAACTCCGCCATTGGGACAATAGTATTAATTATCTGAAAACCACCTACAGCCACAAAACAGCAACTAAATTTTTGGATGATGAAGCCAGATCCTTCAGAGTTCCATTGTCAATCACTTTCACTTAAAGTAATCTTGAGATAACAAGATTGCGGTGGCTTCCAAGCAGCCACATAGAGACAAGCTATACAGGTAGTTCGCAAAGCTTTGGAAGCTTGGTTTATTTATGTTGCTATTCAGCTATTAACAGAACCCCACTGAAGCCACCATGGACCGTTCAATAGTTGCAATCGTCGTTGAGGACAGACTCCAAATTTTAACGAATCCGAGGTGTATTCCAAGTTTTAACGGTTCAGAGGTGCGTCAGTTATAATGACCGTTAATTCCCCTATCCTGTTTTATTTGAAATTTAGTACTAAAATTTATGCCTTTTATAATCGTATATAATCGCATAATGGCATTAAAATGGAAACCAATAAGTAATAAATTAAAGAATAGTAATATTTACTCCAAATTATTATTCAGTTAGAAACTAATTTTATACAGGTATGAACTTTTTAGAGAAAAATTAGTCAAATTTTGATTTTGAAAAAAATAATTTATTTGGGGAAATATCGCAAATGCCAAATAATGCCTATTATTTCTATTATTACATGATGGTCGTTGTATCAGGATGATGGTCAAATAACAGTCATAATTTCGACATTTGTTATTAATATGCATAACATGATAGGCATCCATGTAAAACTATTATAACAGCTGTTAGAATGTTGTACATGCTTTCATTTAGATCAAGCTTGTAAGTTGTAACTGCATAGCTCCATGCATGAAATGTCCAAACAAAATTTATATCTTTTATACTAATAAAAGCGACCTTCGGTTTGCTCGCTCTTCCTCAACGATCTCTAAACACCGTCATGACCGCTACTCTCCAAGTAAAAGCTGCATCAAGCATTCATGATCACATCTGATTTTGAATCAGGATAGCATGCAAAATGGCTGCTTGGTTAAATGGAAATATTTTTTTATTACCATTACAAATGGTTAACTAGATGGCAATATGTTTATTAGATTCTTACAAATGAATGGTGCTTGTATTCAACATTACTGTAATGCACTACAATCAGCAATGGAGTGGTGGCATTTAACCATACAGACCGCAAGATGTGAGCCCCATCTAGCATGCTATCGGATGTGAAACTTTCTCGCAGAATCCAGACGCAGTCGTGCACGGCTGATATTGGATTTATGCCGGCTGAGTCCATGCCATGTCTCACTTGGGCCCTCCTGCTGCACCTGAAGCCTGGCCAACTGCTCATGAAGGGCTGCCACATTGAGAACAGGGACGGTAGTTGGTCGCCCATGAGCACACTAACGACAGTTTGTCATTAGTCAGTACGGCAAAGACAGTCCAGATACCATAACTTCTTAAGAAACTCACAATACACGCTGTGTTTTCATCAGATGATGCTCAATTTATACATAAACATTACCTGGAAGCATAGTGGTGTTGCTTTCAATTCTTCAACAATGAGAGAACATTCTGAAGGTAACAAGGAATCACCAAACATAATTGCACCTTGATTCATGAAAATAGAATTCAAATCAGTTATTTAACAGGCAAAAACAACCCAAAACTTGGAGCTGAGGATTTTTCCTTGATGCACCAAAGTACGAGTCCATACTCCCTTTGTTCATATACAGAGATAGAAGATAAAGTATGCATACCTCTGCAGGCTTTGAAGTTCAGAACACGAACAACAGAAGGTGGCAGAGTTGATGATCCATCTGTCTCAACAAGCTGGACATTGCAATAACAATAAAATCAGGGTGGGCAAAACATCTCAAGTATCATAGAAAGTTAGAAAACAACTACAATTTTTTTGGGGGGTAGTAATTATAACTGGATTTACCGAGATAAGAAACAAAACCAATCCATCAGTTGCACATGCAAGTTAACGGCAATCTGAAGTTGTACACCCCATACACCATATCATTCACAAATAACGGCAATATGGGTCAACAAGTTTGAGAGTTTCAGAAAACAACAGATATACTCAATACATTTTAGTTTTAATAATCACCATCCTGGAAAAATGATCGACTCTGATATGATGAACATCTTATGTGGCAGCCAAGATGATGAAAATACGAAGAAACCATGGATACACCATATGCACGACATCTAACACCAAGCATGAATTTGATAGTCACTTTGTTTATAATGTCATGGATAGGATGCTGGTGTCTTCCTATTTTAAGTCACATCAACCATGGGCATTTTCACTAAAACTCTTGAATAAATGTCTGCAAATGCAACAACCCAATGTTGAGAGTTAAATGTGTTAAGGTGGAAAATGTAAACAGAGCTTACACTACAGATAATGCAATATTAGCCAAATGATATGTATAATGACAATAAAAGAAGAAAAAATTAAGTATTAACAATGAAGACATCTTAATGTCTATTAAAAAAAAAAACTACAAGAAATGCTGTGGTTACCTGCTCAATGAATTCTATAAGATCTTTGTCAGTCAAATTGATGCCTAATATACATGGTACCTGCATGGCAATTTTAGAACATATAAATATAATTGTCTATGAAAATCACACAATTAAGGCAGTTAATGTTATGAACATATCACCCACAAAAACAATATAACATATATAAAGAGGCATCTGAATTATTGTCTATTCAGCTTGCTTACATAAACAAAAACATCAGATTGAAATCATGCCCTCAACCTTGTAGAATCTTACCAGCCCAGCTTGAGCCTCAACCACTAAGCCAATCTAACACTTTACTTTTCCAAGATCCATTCCATTCGATTTCATGAAAAACAAAATGCACACTTTCCAATGCTATTAACAAGGTTATTAGATGGAGTGGATTGAAAAAAAATTACCAACTAAATCACTTGCATAACAAAGAATCAGTAACCTTAAAAAAACATTGGACAGATATAACATTCTTTCAAAATCATTTCGAAATCTTGCCCTTGAAAAGTCCGATCTTTCTTCTCTTCCATATTTGCCAGACCATGTGGGTTATTGCACCACATTTGTCATGCCAAAATAGTAAAGGCAATGCCGAGATGAAAAAGCATAAATCCATTTTCACAGTCACCACTTAGAACTCCTCGGCGCTAATAGTATATTGAATTGATTCAAGTTTGACATCACCAATTGATGCATAATATTAGCATAAAATGTTGATAATAAATTCTCTATAAGCCTCTTATCATAAATCAGTCTCATCTTTGATTACATGATGTACACTAAAAGAAAATAATCAGACAGATCCTCTCAAGATTCATCAAAGAAAAGGGGCAAGAAAGAAATTACCTTCACACATCCAATGTTGTTGAGAATGAAGTATATGTTTGATACAGAAAAACAAGTGGAGAAAACAAAGGTAATGATAGGAGCAAGGGGTACTTACTGCAACGAGAGAAACAGCACATGCATGTCTCTTAAAAAGGTTCATGTTCCTGAGAACAAGTAAAAAGTTTGGTCAAGTCTCAACACAGAAATCCATAGAGTCAAAATTCAACTGGTATGATGATACCAATCTACTTAATGAATAAGCAAATCAAAAACATCTTACAATCAAACATCATCAATTATTTCTAAATATTTGATAATGCATGTTGTGATTTTTATAACCATGTGAATTTTGCATGACAATTTATGGATTAATCTTAAAAGATGTTGAGAAATCTAATATGACTGATATGAAATTGGAGAAAATGATAAGAAGTGTGCCATAAGATGTTATACCGTTGAAGTTAGACCACAAAGGTAAGTTGAAGGATAACATAGAGTATAGCTTGTAATCAAACTATGTAGCAACGGTGCTGCCTCTTTCAGTACATTTGTAAGATAAAGCATAACATTTCAAAGATACAGATATTGTATATGATCAGAAGCACCCATGAGTACGTCAATTTTGTTAAAGATCAGTTTATGAAAGAGTGTAACGAACAATAAGAGACTCATTCAATTGCCAAATTTTCCAGACTCCACATCATTGGTGAAATAGAAAATCATTGGTGTATCCTCCCCATCACGGACACTACTTAAAAGATAGTGGCTTCATTACTTTCTTGTTAACATGAGTTTGCCATTTTTTGGGTACATTTAAAGGGGAGAGACTCCAAAAATTAAAATCTAAAAAAGAAACATCCTGCTGCCTCAGCAGCCACCAGCCTAGATAACTCCTAAGGAAGAACATCTGTCTCAAGGAACTCCATATCCCCAAAATGAGTTTACCATTTTTCTTTGTCTATATTAGTGTAAAACAGGCTTGCAGCAACCAGTGTGTTATTTAAAAAGGTCAACAATCCATAGGCTTCCTAAAGCTCCAAGCACTGAAAGATTGATATCTTTCAAGTAGAATTCTTGTCTAGCTAAGAATCTCTCTTTACCTTATATACACTACTTACCATTTACCAATATCTTTATTAAATCATATAATACTGGTTGTTTGCACATTCTCCTAGCCAAATGCTTTAACATCTGATCTGCCACTTCAAGCAATAGGGTTTTTTATCTCTGCATTCTACAATATACACCATGTTGGTGCACTATAATATGCTTACTATCATGGTGACCGCAACATTATTATATACGTACGTATATAGGGATTTTATGCTTATGAGAGACCAGAGCAATTTTTTGTTTCATTCCAACCCTTGTTCTCCTTCTTATGAAGACATTGGCACAAACATGGCAAACAAGTGATACAATCGGAACTTGATGAGAAGTAGAAAACATAAAACATAGCAACTGAAACTTGGCTAGGGGCCACAAGTCAGCCATAATAAGTTTTAGTAGCCTAGCGAAATCAAGTATGCCGATCCTCCAAAATGCCTCAAGATGTTGGGTGGAGGGAGGCAGAGAAAGGAGCGGGGGAAGGGGAGAGATAGAGAGTAGTAATTTCTCTTTGAAGCCTAATGAATGGAGCAGTTGATTGTTGCACTTATTTTGTTGCAGTTTAAATTTTCAAATCCTATCATGAAAGTAATAAACAGGATTGGAAGTGGGCCGGGCTGGGCCGGGCCATGCCCCTGCCAAAGCCAAGCCCGAAATATTTTTTCAAACTTCGGACAGGACTTAGGCCCGAAAGTTTTTAAAAAACTCGAGCTCGAGCTCGAGCCCGAGCCCGACCCGAGCATGGGCCCAAGCTGGGGACCGAATCCAATTGGGCCAGTCCGATTTTCAGCCACATGGCCCACACCAGCATCTTCCCTTAAAAAAATTAAACAAAAAAACTTCTAAGCCCAATGCCCAATCCCCAACCCCTACTCCGGTGCTCCTCTCCGATGGACGAGGTCGCTTAGGCCTATTGGGTCTCCGACGATGACAACGACGATCGCCACCGACCACCACCAAGTGTTCGCTTAGGCCTACTGGGTCCCAGATTGTTCTGCTCCCAATGGCAGATCCGACCACCAGTGGAGCACTATTGAAACCGACGGGGGAAGCCGACAGCAGCTGTAGCATGACAAGGATCAAAGAAGCAGAAGGGAGCCTGATTGGAGGCAGCGACACCGTCAGAGAAAGGGAAGGCGATCCAAGGAGTCTGGTTGGAGACTGCGGCACAATCGGAGGGGAAAGTGTAGGGCTGAGCAAATAATCGAAACCCAAAGAAACCCACCCAATCCAACCCAATAAACAACGGTCTCGGTCAGTTGAAAAACATAAATCAGATGGAATCGGGTTGGGATTTATAAAAAATCGATTATTTATAGTTGGATTCGATTCCTACACTTTTAACTCATATGAAATCAAACCCAACTAATGTAGTATTTCACAAACTCGCTTTCATTTTGGGACAGCATCATTTAAACTTCAATACTTCATTCTAAAAACACCCCATCACCCATTTGGATTCATAAAAATATTAATGTTGAATTGTTAATGGAAGCACATCAATTTCAAACAATTATAAAGTGAAAGCTTTCAGATGTAGTTGCTTTCAGATGAGTAAATCTTTTCTTTTTCTATTTTGTTTTGTGTAGATTCAAAAATAAGCCTAAAACTTGTAATTTATAAGGTTTAGGCCTTTTTGCATTAAATTGATAAAAGAAAAAAGCAAATAAGCTTAAATGGGCCAACATTGGACTTAAAATCAACATTGGATCAACGTTGAAGTCTAAACCAACACAATCCATCCGAACCCGCTATAAACCGTTCACATCAATTTCAAATGATTTATACATGAGAAACGATCAACAACATATTGAATTTTTTTCAATCCGAGTGGATTCGGTTAGGTGAAATTTTTCTCTCAACCCGACCGAATCCAACCGATGCTCAACCCTAGGAAGGCGATCCAGAAGCGCATGGCATCCAAAGCCAGAGTAGAAGGGATCCTGATTGGCGGCTACCAATGCCATGCGAAAGGCCGTGGAGGAGGCAGCAGTCTGGAGGAGAAATCTCTCGAAGGGTTGCAGCTCGCAAGAAAAGGAGCCAGGTCTGCATGAACAAGGGCAAATCTCAGAGCATATGCATGGTGGATAGCTTGCAATCTCTTAACGGAAGACATGGGGTCGATGATGCAGTACCTCTAAGGGAAGAGCCTCTACTTCATGCCCATCTCTCTGGCCTCCGCGATCTCCTCCGCCACTTGCCATCCCCGCCTTGTTGCCGGAAACAATGGAGGGATCCACCACCTCTGCCTCATCCTGACCCCACCACCTTCCGATCACAATCCAGCAGACGGCTCGAACGTTGGCGGAGGCAACGACAACCCCTCCTCGCCAAGCATGTCCATGCTGACGATGCAATCCGCCATAGCTAATGGCGACAACACCGACGTCTCTCGGACCTTCGTCAAGGATGCCGCCTCCGTCTCCAAACCCTAAGCTAAGCTCCTCAAAAGACGAGAAGAAAAAGAGTATCAAGAATTTGTGAAATTCAAGGGGTAACGTGGCGTGTTATTCACCATAAGATTTGGCTAATAATCGAGCTGGACTTCGAGCCCAGGCCCAGCGCCTAATCGGCTGGACTTCGAGCTCGGGCCCGGACTCAGGTCGGGCCAATCATATACCAGAGTCCGATCCGAGATACAAACGGGCTCTCTAATTGAGCCCATGCATGGCCTAAACTATTTCGGGCCTAGTCCGAAGCCCAACCCAAAGTCGAGCCGGCCCAATGGGCCTAGGGCCAGCTCGAGCCCAGTTCCAACCCTATTAATAAAGCTCCTCCCCACCCTTATGTTGTAAACTCTCAATTGACACATGCCAAACAAGTGACAACTTAATTTAGTAGCGGTAATCATTCAACTCAAACCACCCTCAAACTAAAGAAAATAGTCATAGCCCAAGCATACAAACATCCCAAATTCCCCATCAACAATACTATATGAAGTCCTCTTACAAAACCGAAGTCCGAAATAAAAACCATCCTGGCATTTCATAACCTGTTTCATTAGATAACTCATGAGTTATCATGTAATAACCATAAACTTGATAAGGGGGCTTAAGGCAAACTTTTGTAAACCAATTATAATATCAAATACATGGTAAAATTGGAGTACTAAGAAAACTGGTGAAACTAGAAAAAGAAAATGCTGACATGAAATCTCTTCACTCAGTGAAGTCGAGGAATTGAAGTGGTAAAAAAGAAAGCAAACAAGAACAATGAATGAGGGGCTCAAATTGTTTCTTGTGGTGGTGGTGGTGGTGGTGGTGGTGTGGGGGAAGAAAAATGTATAGAACGGATTGGAAAATTTCAAAAAGCTTGTTTCTCTAAGCCTAAGGAACTAATAGCATCTAACCAAAATGAAGGATTCATGGTTCTCCAAACAAATTGGATATGACTTCTAGTCAAGGTGCATGGTACCAATACCATTGTATTGGAACTTTCCTGGTAGGTATGGTACCGTATGCATGCTACCCAACACAATATTTTCTCATGCCCATCCATGTATTGTGTCGGACGGTTCCGCTCATATACTGAACCAAACCTCGGTATCGTACTGATACCTGCAGTATGCCTCATATGGGGTGGCACAGCTCAGCATGCCAGACAATTGCTCCTACAATAATACTATGTAAGCAGATACAAACAAATATTCAAGGAACATAACCATACTTTGTGAATGATTCCGAGGGCTGACTAGGAGTGCTGCAGATCCAACCCCATTGCTGTATCTGCTCTGCATATTTTTGCAACAGCTGAAACCCCATTTCAGGAAGAACCTGACATTGATATACAAATAAAGGTAAAAGGGCAATTAATAGTCGAAATACCAAAAGGAAGTAAAAAAACATCCTTCCAGGTTGCATAAGCAAAGGGATAATCAGATAGACATACCAACTGCTGCTCAGGATCCAGATAAGTAGTTCCAATGCCCTCACCAGACAGGACCTAGAAAAGCAGTATTGAGGCATAGAACTGCCCTTTTTCTTTAACTTTTATCATGAAGAAATTCTTTGAGATGAACTAACCTTTCGACGGAGCTCTTCCAAGCGAATCCGTTCATCTGCAGCATGCTGTAAAAAACAGGCGGGAATGACTATGTTCATGATTCTAAGCAAATTCATGCAGAATCATGTGTATAGACCATTACTAAAGAAGCTGATTCCTCTTCATGCCTTTAGCTCATTCATATTAATTCAACTTAAGAAATCTCTACTGATGTTCATTTTTAGAAAACTCAGGTTTGGGCAGGTTCAATGGAAAAAATCCCGAATTCCTTTTAAAATTGTTGCATCTAGTTCTTTGTTTGCTGTAAGATAAATACATATCTCCCTGCTTGTTTAGATGTTTGTTCTGGTTTGATTAGACAACTCAAAGGATCTGAGTGATGGGTCCTAGTCAATCTGTATACCCTTGCTTTTCCAAATTCGTTATAATCAAATGTTTCCTATGTTATTAAAAAGACTTTCGAGATTTTCCATTTCAGTGCACATAGGTAGCATATCAGCGGGGTTTTGAGCCAAGCAAAGCTAAACACAACAAATCAAAGATTGAATGAAACCAAGCAGACCAAAAAAATGCAATGTCCCTAGACCAAATCCAGCCCCAATCTAACATGATCAAACAATCTACATTCAAGATAAACTAGTCAAAAACAAAAGTATGTCGAAGTCAAAAGCCAATCAACATAATAATCTCGTTCATATATGCATCCATCTAACCCCTCACCCTGCATATGCACAAACACAGGCACATACAACACACATTCTTAGGTGTACACACACAACACATATTTTGGACATGCATGAACAAACAATGGTCCAGCATGGGTACTGCACATAATGTTCCTTATGTCACACTGTACCCCTCTAATTGGATAATTGCGTTTCATGTTTACCACATACTGTTCTTCACGAAGTAACAAGAAGTTCCAAATAACATCTAGCAGATGCATTTAGAATTTACAAAGTTAGTTATGCTAGTTGCTTATGTCAGTGCTTGACACAAACATATATGCAGTATCACATTCTTATTAGCATTAAATATTCCAGTCGACAAGTTTCAGCTGTTCTCTTTTTTCTTCACTTTTCAATGTTTTCATGTTCAAGTCGAGGCAATCATCCCCACATTCTTGAAAACACAATGGATCAATAAACGTTCTACACAAGGTAATCATCATCTGAAATATGGCAACAAGAATGAGATAGTTTGACACTGGATAAATATATATATATATATATATATGAAATATATATATATATATATATATATGAAAGAATGAGATAGTTTGACACTGGATAAAGAAAGGCAAAAATGGAAACCTGATCGATAATGATAAGTGTTCGACTTGCCATTACAGGAATAAATTTTCTATCCAGCTGAAGAAGAACCCTTGCATCCTGAAGGCAATCTTTGTCAAGAGATTCAGGCACTAAGGAGCTACCCGAGAGACGTAAAATACCAGAAGAAATGTCAAGTATATCATCACTTTGCTGAAAAGAATTATGCAAGAATTCCCCATCCTAGGAAAACAAACAGATATCTATCAGACAGTCAAAAAAGCTGTGCAATCCTAATAGAAATAAACTGACACACTTCCAAGAAGCTAGCTAAGCTTTTATTAGCAGAGATATACTTTAACCATAGGCTGCAAAGTCCCAGTTCGCCACTTAGTCATTTCAGCTGCAACATGTTCTGGTTCATCGGTGATCGAACCTACAGGGTAGGATTTTCTCATCTCTTGTCTGCTCGGCTTTTCATCAATGCATTGTCTAATTCCAGAAACAAAATTTTGCAAACTGAGAACAACTTTTTGTATATCTAAACCTGCATAATTGAAGCAACCAACAAATGCACTACCTGATCTGTCGCAGGGAAACCTCCCTGTGAAGAGCCTTCTGTGATGCATCAGTTTGTGACACATTATCTAGTGACTTCATGGTCTCTGCAAGGCATGAATTCATGCAACAGTTTTAAAACCCAACACTCCATTTTAGAAAGGATAAGAAATTCATTGTACATTTGACAAACCTGGTGAAGCCTTTGAGAACTCAAAATGAGGCTCTTTTCCCACTGTTTTGGTCAGACAGTTTAAAATAAAGAATTTGCACTTCCCTTTGTAAAATGGTGGAGCTGAAGAACTTCTCTTTGATCTAACCTTGTGAGCATGAGACTGTTCATGATTTCGAAATTCCTGTTCATGGAAGGAGCTCTCAACCACCTTATCATGATTGTGCACAGGGTGAATCCTAAACTTGGAATAGCCATCAGTCCTTTCAACATTAGTAGAGTCTGAAAATAACCATCCAGTTTCATGATGTAAATTATCCAACAAGCAAACATCACCAGAAATTGTTTCATTTGAAAGGTGGCCATAGCACATATCTTTGTTGGGACTAGAGCAATATTCATGATCTGATCTGCTTTTCGCCCAGCCTTCATCAGGATAAATCTCACTGTAACTATTCCGAAAAGAGTTAAAAAATTCATCCTTTTCTTCCATTATTGTAGAGTGCCCGGAATCAACACATTTGAAAGATCTCAAATTCCATTCCAACGAATCTCTGCTTGTACAATCAAAAGCTACTTCTGTTGATCTACCACAAGATGCATGTGGGGAATAAAGAAGCCATTCTTCCTTAGGTAACTGGCATATGGAGCCAGTTTCACAAACTCCTAGCCTATTATGAAGGTTGTTCTCCTCAAATAAACAAGTTTGATCACAAGAATACGGGCTAATTGGATCACTCGATAACACATCCAAGTCCCTAAGTACCTGGCATTTTCTAATTACACTGAATGAGGGCGTAGCAGCATCAAATTTTTGGGGCCAAAAAATATCCCTAGAACTTGAACTTTCAACATGATAATGAGCATCCAAAGCATTTGCATTGTCAAGTTCTTTTCTTAAATGAACAACCTTAGTGCCAAAACCACTGGGAGTTAAGCAAAGTGCTGACTTATAGAGCTCATTCTCCATCAAAGGGTGACTCTCTTTCATCCCTGGTTTGCTGAGAGACTTGGGATTGTGTAATCGTTTATGAACTTCCTGAGCATTTGCCATGATGTCATGAGGATTAGTCATTTTGCAACTAATTAATTCTTCTTTCAAGTGTCTGGTGCCATAAGGAGGTCTGTTCTTCCGTACAAACTCTTGCATATCATATTTTTCTCTAACTTCAGAAGTAAGATCAGGAATGAGATGATTTTCCAGAGGCAAAGAATCAGCATTCCTTGTCCACCAAAGAGGATTGTGGTTTATGCCACCCATTTGATCACATCTAAGATCAAGAACATCCACTCTGTCATTAATTACATTCTGCAAAGAGCAATCAGTAAAACCAAAAAGCCCAGCATCACTTTGGCTTGGTTCAGGCTCGAGGGAAAATGTCTTCTGATCTTTAGATGATCTTCCAGGAGTAGTAATATCTTCTGATGCGATCTTGAGGGGGCTGCTAATTGGGCTATGAGAAAGAAAGCGATGATGTAACTGGATATTGCTTCTTGTCTTCCTCATGTTAGAGTTCTTAAATATGTCTGTAGTCAATGCGTGTGCAAAAAGTAGTCATTGAGAAACACTATGAAAGCATATATAACCTCACACTCCAAAATGTACAGAGTAGAAAACTACATGCTTGACAGCATGAAATATTGGGTAGAAGAAATACATGTAGAATTTTGTTTAATCATGCAAGGAAAATGGACAAATGACAAGATCTGACATACATACAAAAAGAGATGCTTTCAACAATTAAAGAATCTATAATCTATATTATCTGCTATCTATCAGGGATGCAACATCAGTACCTTCCTTCTGAACTTCACTTGCCACAGATACACCAAGTTTATGGGCAAAAGAATTTCCTGCAAAGAAACACTAAATGTTGGGAAAAAAATTCTAAAACTCAAAAGCAGTTTCATCCAAGAATGATATTCAGCTCAATGAATCATTACATCGGAAGAGTTGACCTTGCAGTGATTGCTCCTGAAGTTGTTCCCAGCAATGCATGATGGCTCGTTCAAAGAAAGTCAAGATAGTACCCCAATCCTGATAAAGGAACAGAAAAACCAAAGGCCTGCTGAAAGTAGCAGAAGTAATTTCTGAACAAAATAAAGTGTACATTATCAGATAAATTATTTCACAATAAATGAAAGATGGGACAGGGGTATCTTGCCAGTGGCAGAATCAATGTACACAATGAACCAAGCATGTCAATATATAGATATGCTTTTTGTTTTCTTCCTTGAAGCAAAGGCAATATATCAGTTCAAATATTACCGAGAGAGAGAGAGAGAGAGAGAGACCCTTGCTTCCCACACAGTCAAGTCTAGAGACTAGATAAAAATCAACTAACTCCCTAATCCCATCAGACATTTGTACTTGAACAACATCTCTTGAGGATAGAAAGAATATAGACATACACCCTCAATTTTGTATTAAATGTATAGGAATATAAATTATAATAATTTTGAATTATACCCATCAGAAGAGTTGAGTTAGAGGGACAAAAAGTAGAAGTCTCAAAAGACTCGAATAATCCCTGGTTCCCGCTAAACAATGCATCTGAAGCGGCAAAATAAGCCATGAAAGTTTCATTGAACTGTGTGACTTATAATGCCTCTAGCATTAGGCAAATTATTGATACAACAGCTAACTAAAGAAAGGGGGAAGCTGGACAAAATGCATAATTGAATTTGCTCCAAATCATTTCCTTAAATTTCTGGTAAAATTGTAAACATATGGATGCTTCATAATCAATAACTAAATATAGATCAAAGGACATGAAAGCAGGGAGCAACATGGTAATACAGTTCTCTTCATGTCCACTAGGTAATTTTTTGGCTTAGAAAATCAACTACCTTCATGAAGTAAATATCTGATAATCAGTAACCATGTTTCCAGACCACGTAACATATGAAAAGAAGCTGTTGGAAGCCAAAAGCAGCAGGAGATTTTCACCCCAAGTAACTTAAGTAATTCCAACTCAAATCTCATCCCATGCAAACATCAAAAGCCATCAACTGATGGATTAGAAAGGATGAAATGAAAAACTATCACCTTAAATTGGTAAAAGTCAGCTTACTAAATCTCACCTTACAAATTATCCATGCTGCCAAGTGGAGCGATAGTATCTTATATCTTATCATCACTTACTCCAAGAGATCAGTGAATTTTTCTGACAAGATTATCAACTATATCAAGCAAATTCCTTCCTTGCAAACCAAGAAAAAGGTTGCCAACCAAGAAGCCTTGGGTAAACAGGTCTAACAAAATAATCACTATTAAAAGTTACAAATTTGGATCCCCATAGTGCCCCAAATCAAAACACACCTTTATCATTTTTTGAGCATAGCCTTGACTCGGAGTTTTCATCCACTCAACCTTTAACTGAAATGAACACATTAATCTCACTCAAAACGAAACTATGACAACACTGGCACAACAGCCTCACAATAACTAGCATTAGTTCCACGTAATTCAACAGTGCTAAATCAAACAGGCTGCCCACTTCAAATACCTATTAAAACTTTCTTGAACTCATAAACAAGATAAGGATTCAACCTAACAAAATAAGAATTTGAAACTAACATATCTTGAATGATGCACCCCTGAGTAAACGAGTCCTCTGGGAACACCTTTTTAGCTCCTCTTCAAATATTCTTAGCTAAAACCTTTAAGGAAACTTAACTACAGATAACATAGATTCCTTAGCTACATGGTTTAAGGACAAAAAGTAGATCAGTCCAAGGTAACGGCATTTCATACTGCAAGTTCGAATCATAATAATTTGCCTGTCTTTTGAATCTTTGATGCCACCACCAGCATTCAAACACTGGACCTCTCAAAAGTGGAGAGGAATGCCAACCAGCCAAGGCTGGTTGGCAATGTTACAAACACATACAGTCTTGTAATATGTAAACATATTGAATAAGCAGTAAAACTTAAATACACAAAGGAGAAGCGAATAAAGAAGCACAAATTGAGCATAAGGTTAGCACCTTGAATTCTATAATTGTCTTTGAAGGTTCAAAACTTAGGTCATAACTAAGAGGAGGACAGCATAGATCGAACATATATGCTGGATATCCTTGATTCTTGAGTCTCTTCCCCCTATGGAACTCAGGTTCGACCCTCAGTGCTGAAGAACCCTGAAATCTAGCAGCGAGATCATTAACCAAGTTATGAATTGGGCACTTGCTAATGAACCTTGAGTTAATATCTGAAAATGTCAAGATCACAAAGAATGATCAAAGAAATCAAAGGAATAAAAGGAAGTGGGTGGAGGGAAAGGATACAGAGATACTGGAAAGCCTGCAAAGTAAAGGTTCAATTAATTTATAGCATACATGAATGAGTCAAACGGTCTAATGTTACTCCTAACTTAGTACCTTTGTGGAGAAAGCATCAGCAGGCCCAGATATATACCCAGAAAGCATCAGTTTTTTATCAGAGCAAACAATTTCATGTAGGGAACTGGATACTTCATTCCCAAAACCATCAGAGATAAGAGGCGAAGGAGATGAGGAAGGAATTGTGCAGAGTAGCACATCCTCACTGCACTCACAACAAGCATGATGTCATTAATTGGTATTGAAAAACCGGTGACTGATATATCATTAAATACAAAAATCTCACCTCTCAATATCAGTGACTTTGAATAAAATTTGCGGGTGAACAAGAGCAGTTCGGAGTACACATTTCTTCACAGAATGGAGAACCTTTTTGGGGCTTCCAAGAAAGAAAGATAAGCAGTGACAGGAATATTAAATCAGTATAAACTACAAATGACATTAAGCTGTGCATGGGCAAAGTACGTGACACAGAGCAACATAACAAAGACCGAAATCAGGAAAGAAAACCTAGACTGCATGCATCTCCTTCGAACTGGTTGGTTGTAAAATAATTCTCGAACTATAACTGCAAGACGTGAGAGCCTCAATCACAATAAGTTCTTTTGTATTACTACACAAAAGACATCTAGAAGCTCACAGAATTATGCCAGTTCAGATGATGCAGCTCCAATAAAACTTAATAGCTAACACATATGCATGATTATCTATGGTAAAAGGCTAGAAGCAGTATGTAAAATAGATGAAAACATAATCAACAGAGTAGCTGACTAATTCACATAAACATAGTTACCAAAACAGCCAGCTTAGTATAACTAATAGATCATGGCTGGGAGTCAAATGGATACTGCAACCACAACTAGTAAGCAAAATATGAGTAGATAAGGATTTTAGGCTGAAGCCTATGATAATTGTAGAAGCCACAATCATAGAAATAAAATTAATGGCTGATCATTTTTGGGACATTCCTTTTAGGTAAGTTTTGGTAAACTATCACAACAGTGTTACAGTTAATTGACAAACACAGTAAAAATAGCAGATACACCAAGAAAATGATGGCAACATTTGTTGACAGTTGTGCATTCATAATAATTAAAATTGTTATCAAATACTGCACATCGACAAGCACTGAAAAGAGCTAAAGAAGGGTTCCAATACCTTGAAGCTTCAATTACAAGAGTATGTTAGCAACATAAATCCATTAACAAGAAATTAAGACATGATACCATGTGGTCCAGTCATCATAATGGGAAAGATACCACAAAGCAATAAAACATTCTTTGCCTTCTATATAACCACAGAATCATGAAATTAGTGTGCCTTTCAGAGGGAAGAAGTTACAAGAGTTAAGTAATGCCACACATAATCAGTCTACCATACAAACAAGCCTGATGACAGCTACTAGGATTGAGAATATTCTTTAAAAGCAAGAGCAAAATACTTCATTCAGATAACAATATGCACATTACCAGTGGTACCCACAACTTCCCTCTGATCATCTATTCCAAGAAATAAGCACTTTGATCCCTGAAAATTTTTATGAGAATGGGAAGATTAGTCAAAATAAATAAGTAGAACCATGTTTAATTTCGAAGTGCAAAGAAAATGCATGCCTTTATGATCTTGCAGTATGCATTAGGTTTGCCACGAGCTTTTGTTCTAACTTCTACTACGGAAATATCAGAAAGGGAACCCAATGCCTCTCCTCTACAACCCAAGCTTTTAGTACTAGATTCAATGTCATCCATGAGGCCAAACTTGGATGTCGCTGTTCATACACAACATAAAACCACATTATCAACTTCATTATTGATTAATGGCATAAATAAATCAAATTATCAAAACTTGATGGCATGTAGACGTGTACAAACAATTATTTTGTGCCCACAAAAAGACAGATACATCAGAGTAGAGAAAAAGTATTGCCATTACTATTCACTTACAATGTACTCAATCTTGGATACACAATCGTTCAATATTATATGTCCCAAAAAATAACATATAATTAATCATAAAACAATCATACTGGTTGGTACCAGTTAATATCAAGCATACCGTACCATATCATAAGAGAATCGATACTTAGTTTGCCCATCAATACCATATTGTACTGACACAAGATAGCTTAAGGTTGGCCGAACTGTCCCGAACTGGACAATCCAAATTGTACCAAACCGAACCAGCCAAGAACTGGAATAGTTTGTACGGTCCGGATAATTCAACCTTCAACAAAACTCCGATAGCCCTGCGATTCCAATTTCACAGTCTCTCTCCCTCTCCCTCCCTTCGCGCTCCCGATTTTGCAATCTCTCCCCCCCCCCCTCTCTCTTCGTTTCTCTCAAAGCATCAAAGCAACCAATCCATTGTATACTCTTGATGGTGGCTCCAGACTTCGAGTAATCAAAATGGGCAAGGGGACAAAAGAGGACTTCTATGCACACCAGTGATGTTGATGCCACCGCAACACAGGGCTCCTCCGATATCTTCCTGCCTTTAGTCCCCCATGCCCCACACCCATTTCTTTCTCACATCCCACAATGATCAGCTCAAACTCAGTCCCACACCATTCAAATTGCCGCCATTCACTAGAAATACTCCGCCCCTGCACCATCCTCCTCCAATGACCACCCTGGCTTCTTCGGTGAACAAGCACAACCAAGTATGATTCATCTCTCTCTCTCTCTCTCTCCTGCCTCTCCCATCCCTCTTTCTCCCCTTCTTCACTCCAACCTCTTGAGGTTAAGGTTAGGGTTCGGCTTCCCTCTCTCCTCCTCCCTCCCTCACTCTCTCCTCCTCCTCTCCCGTCCCTATCCCTATTTGGTATGCCCTAGAATAGCATCATACGGACCTGTAATATATCAAACTGATCACCAGCCGACACAACCCCCAATACAAATTCAACAAACCTTGATATGCTTACCCAAAAAGAATCTTGATGTCATATATGCTACTTCAATTCTTATGGAGCGTGCAGCAGATTATCAGCAATTCAGAAAGATAAGTCAATTAGAGTGCTATTTTCAATTCATATGGAGTGCCCAGCTATTATCAGCAACTCAACAAGGTATGTGTATTGGATGAGATAATAAATGAAAGAATCATTATCCTGCAAATCAAGTTGATTTTAAGAAATCCTGCCGAACAATTTACATTTACTTTGAGAAAGATCTATTTATTTTGTAACATTGTTCTTATGACTGCCCAGTTCCAATTAAGCGCAACGTAATTTTGTCTAAAGTTTAGACCTTCTGCAAGCACCACCTCTGGATGAATGTGAAACAAACAAAAAGGTTAATTAGAGTCAAAATTTGTGAGTTGATCTGGTGAAACAACTCACCATGAAGAGGACATAGAATGCATAGGAAATATAAGTAAAGCTTGTTATAAGCAATCATTGCAAGCCTTCTAGGTGATCTTATAACATGAGTTGGTACAGGCAACCTATAGCCTAGTTAATAATATCTGGACTAATGTCCGGTCACATATCGAAGATGGATATTGGATAAGCATATTCCCTCTTATCCACAGTAGACTTAAGCAATAACATCAGAATGAAGAGCAACATCATTATTTTTTTTCTTCCAAGAGGATGGCATAAATTATCATCCACCACCACAGACATGCTAAAGATATAGACCATGTTCATGTGCATTGCCAAGGTGCATGTTGAGCAGACTATTCCAATATGCCACTAGACATGGAAGTTGGCATTGTCATAGATGATGTATTTGATACAAATTTGGCTATGTGCAAGCATCAAGGCTTAAAGATATAAGAACTTAAAAAATGTTATTTATTATGTGTCATATAATCTATATTACAATTTTTATGACAATTTCTCTATCAGAAAAACATTTTGATGAAATATATTTTAGGTTATTAAATCTTTATTTTGAATATCATTTCCAAATATTTCCTATCTTTCTGCACCATTGCATATCCACCCTCCAGATGGATGTAGTTTCAGCAACTTTAGATTTGCAAGAAAGCATCTGTCAAAACATGTAAACCTATCATTAATAGTCAAAACAGTTAATTGTACAAATGCCACAAGACACCAGACATGTATAGTTGTTGCTTGCATAAGCAGTCTATGTCAAACCTATCAACAGATTTCGTCACCGAAACAGCTCATTGATAAACATGTCAAAAGAGACATCAGAAATCAATAGCCATAGCATGCATATGCATATAGGGTCTCCTTCATGTTTCACCATCAGAATGTTGAACTGAAAATTTAGGAGAAATAGATACATCTCTAGGTGGAATCAATCAATAACCGAAAGATAAACATCTACAAACAGCAACAAGGCCATAAAGATCCAGAAATAACATGCAGAAACTCTTCTACAATTAACAGAAATAGAATAACCACTATAATTAATTCATGGAAATAAGTTGCATGTTGAATGTATACTATCGCAACATCTATCTAGGCGAAATGGGGGAGAATCATGTCTACCATATTTGTCACCCAACAGGTCCAGTCCATCTCTTGTAATGCCACAACCTAGAATTGCACAGAAAGTGGAGAACAGTAAGCAATTACTTGTATAACTCTGGAAATTATTTAAAATAAGAAGAATAGAATTTTGCTTACCATCATCTTCTACTTTAACATAACATGCTCTGATATTTATAGAAACATAAACCTGAACAATGAAATTAAAACATCAATATTTGCAATAAGGTTCATATGAGTAGAGGTGCAAGTTAGTCCAAACTGGGGCTAGGTCCAGCCAAATCAGATCAAATGTGAACCAGCTTCGCTTCCAGGATGTAAACTCCGATCAAACCCATCCACCTCATAGGATGAGTTGGATCTGGTTAGGTCTTGGTTTTGTGGGTTAGACTTATAACCGTTATCTACTTTTTTCGTCTAACTGGTCAAGTCAGATGTGTGACTTTTGGTTTGAGACCCATGGCCAATCCTCTTCAAGGGTGTATGATAACTCCAAATTGGGCCATTCTCAGGTTAGATCCAAGTTCCACCAACTCACTTTCAGCCCTGGATGCAAGTTGGTAAACAAGAGAGATGATATTTTACTAGTTACCACTAAAAGTAAGAATCATTATTCACTTACATAATCAAATAAAAACAAGTAACAACTCATGCTCTGTACAAGTAGAAGCAATCAATCAAATGACCAGTGCAATCACTGCCAACATAGCCTCTAAGCTCTAGTGAAAAAATTGGTTGCTCAAAAGTGTACAAGAGAGAGTAGTAAGATAAACACTTGGTGATCCAAGGAAGCAACATCAAAAATCTAGCATAGCACGTAAAGTTTGTACATATCAAGTTTGGAGAAGCTGGGTAAAGAGCTAACCGTACAGAAGGAATTTAAAGAAGTTAACTGTATGCAGGTTTTTTTTTATCTAATATAATATTTTATTTAAACCATAGAAAGAGGTAAAGAAGACCGCATCCAATTAGTGCACCTTGGTCCACCTTATTGTTGAACAATGGCCAACCTAGGTCAAGCCCGCCTAGATCATAGCAATGGCTTGCAGACAAACAGAACGTATTTAAAATATAGTCAAGAATTCAACTAGGGGAGGAGTTTGGACCAAAGACATGATATCCAAATTGTTATTTTTTTACCATTGAACCAGCCATGAAGTTTCAAAAACAGGTATGGAACAGCACATCTATGAATTTGCTTTAAAAACACCAGAATACTGGTTCTATCCTCTAAATCCATCCCCTCTTATATCAAAAGCATTTCATGACAAGTCCTTTCACACTTTGTTGTAGCGTCATAAATAATCTTTCCTTATATTGGATGTAACAATACATACCTAGGTGCAAGAATAAGTATGAGGAAAGGAGAATGATGACTTCAGGGATAGATGAAATTGAGTTGGAGACGAATAAGCACAGTTTGTTATGTAGCAAACTTTTAGTTAACAGTTGTTGGCTGACCTTGTAAATCAAAAAGTCATAACACGGTTCCCAAGCAATGATACATATTCCATGGTTAAAAATAAATAACTAAGCAAATAAGAGGTTGCAAGACAAGGAAGTAGCATAAGATTAACCAGCTTGAATAGACTCTCTCTCTCTCTCTCTCTCTCTCTGTGTTTTTTTTTTTTTTTGGGTGGGGGGGGTGTTAATCTTCGCCAGACAAAATCAAACCGGGTAAAAGAAAGAGAACGATAAGCAAATGGAGATGGAAGTCATTACCTTGGTCGCACCTGCATCGATACAATTATATATCAATTCTTCCACGACTTTCGGCAAGTCAAACAAAACTATGCTCGAACGCAGTGGACCATGAACACTTCTTGGCAAGCGTTTTATGCTCTGCATTTATGCATAAGCTGAAAGAACAAAAAGAAAATTTTAAAGCAAGCATGGTAACACCAAAAAGTAAAAACTCGCTCATATTTAAGCCTAGAAGCAGTTCTTAAGCATATAACTGTTCAAGAATCCTGGGATGGTAACCCATGAAATCTCACAATACCAAACAACTTAGGATATATCATCGTCCAAAAAAGAACAACAGCAATAAAGAAACGCAGATTTCAATAAAATGGACTGCACTTCGTAAAATACGATTTATCCCTCTTGACAAAAAAACACAATTACGTGGGTAAAAAGGACACAAAATTTGTAATCAAAACGAAAAAGCGGAGCTCTATCGACCAGAGTTTCGTATCAAGAACGACGAAGGAAACCCTCGGAATCCTGGGCGTAAAAGCTCTGGAAAGAGAACTCAAGGGGACTAAAAGAGCTCTGGTAAAGGGATCGGAAGGAGAACTCGCCTGATCGAACGATGAAGGCTTGGGGCTTCCTTTCTAGGGTTTCGTCGCCGGAGTTTTTCTCACCGATCACCAAGCCTCGAGAAGGCGGTGAAGTTTCTCCGGTGAACGGGAAGCGACTGTCACCGCCTTTCTTGCGCGCCAGGAGGGCAACTTAAACCGATGGTTCACCAGAAAAAGCGAACCGCGCGTGCGCGCGCGTGTATTTGTATATATGTATATATGTATGTGTGTGTATATATATTTATATATATATATATATATATATATATATATATATATATATATACACACACACACACATACATATGTATATATGTATGTATGTGTGTATGCATATATATATATATATATATATATATATATATATATGCACACACATACATATATACATATACGTACATACAAACATATATACATGCACACACATACATATATACATATACGTACATACAAATATATACACACATATATACTTATATACATATATACAAATACATACATGAACATGCATACATACATATATATATATATATAAATACATACATATATATATATACACACACATACAAAAAACCAAACTAGCATAATGTATTGGATTTGATTTAAATCCATAGTTTAGATTTTAGATTAAATTTGAATTTTATTAAATTCAAATATAAAATTTAAATTTTTTTAAAATTAATTCCAAATCCAAAACTAAAATCTTAAAAACCGATCCAAACCTCTAGTTTGGTTCGGATCGGTTTAAATTTTAGATTTTTTTCAATCTACTTGCAGCCCTTTTGCTCATCGTAAAGAAAATAAATAAAAAATTAATAATATATTTTCTAAAAAAATTTCATATATATATATATATATATATATATATATATATATATATGTATATGTATATTTTGTTTTTATAATTTTTTTTAATTTACCTATTCTTTGATAAAATATACCGGAGGAGTGCATTCCCAAAGTTTTTTAGGTTGAGTGTGCACCTATTAAACTACATAAATGATAAATTTAAATAGGAGAAGTGCCATGAATACTTGGTATTTTTTATCATAATGAAGATTTCTTATTACCTTTTGCATGCATTCCATGTAGCAATTGCTCACAATGTATCGTAATTTTTAGCCATTTGAGGTCAATGATTTTTGAAATGATTTATTCTCTAGGTAAGGATTGCCGAATGATTTTATTTTTTATATTTCTAGAAACCGGCCTCAAAAGCCACTAACCAGAAAGATAATCTTATAAAATAAGAAATTGATAGCATCTTTAATATTTTTAACTATATATTTATCCTATACCATATATCCCGACATGGTATTTGGCAGATCATCTAGGATCACTCTATAAAAACAAGGAAAATAAAGAATTGATAACAAACTCCCTTTTGATTCTCTAAATGACATAGTTCCTTGCATATGGTATGGGACACTCGCATCCACATGAAGCGAGCAGTAGCAAGATCTACATATCGATTTGAAAACGAATGCTAGGTCAATCCTTCTAAACTAATATTGTGGTGACATGCTAAAAATACATATGTTTGATAGGTCCATTCCCCTTTTTTATACATGCATGTGGTGACCTCATAAGATCATTGGGTCAATGCGTGGAAGAGATTTTATAGGATAAAAATTTGCAATAGATCCCTTGTGCTTATTTAATTTAACTATATTTTATTTTCATTATAGTGATCACTAAGTCATTCTATAGCCATCATATAAAAAAGATAAGGGATGAAAAAAAATGGAAATCTATTAATTTCTTTCATTCAACCTCTGTACGCAAGATTAAACTTTAGCCAATTCTTATTTCTTAACAAAATTCACCCATGGATGCTAAAGTAGATGCTTACCTAGTTTTTCTGAACTAATTATACATATTTCAATATAATGGTGTAAAGCTTAGTATGCAGTAACAGTGTAGTAGGGGGTGGAAAAAATAATATCAATTTCAACACGAGAACAAGTTTAACAGCATAACATTATATAACCCTATGCCAATCAAGTGTCAATTCACTGGAACTCTAGGTTTTATCCATAAATTATGCAAAAAGAAGAAGGGAGTGAGGCGTTGGATACAACTATCAGAGAAGACGGTGGTGGTTGATGCAGTGAAGAAGCTCATGGTAATTGTAGATGCTTGATTTGAGTATTGGATGGCATCAATGATTTTGAGGAAGGTAAATAATTAATGAAGTCAATGAAATTAGTAAAGATAATCTTAAAGATAGATCAGTCACCATCTAGATGGTTGGCACAGAAGATAAGACAGAGAGAGAGTTCTAAATTTAGGAATCCTTAAGGAAGAAAAGAAGAGGAGATTTTTCTAAAAAAAAAAGAGAAAGAGGATTGGAATTATGATAGGGAGCGAAATTTATAAATTGAGACCTATGTGGCATGAGCAAATTGGATTAGTGGCCCTAGAAATTGAGAGAAATTTGATAGTTTTGCTCAATTAAAATCAATTTTGACTTATTCTGATTCCAACTTGGGCCAAACTAAAAAGCCATCCGGTTCAAACTTGTTTCACAGATCTTGCGTTTCATAATTATTATATAAATATATGAAAAATAAAAAATTAATTGCAGGTCTCATCAATCAAATTTTCTTTTTCCAGTTTCATATTTTTATTTAATGCACGGCACATTACCACCTCCTCTCGGTACAACAAGAGCTATTCAAAGTTGAGCAAATTAGGTTTGATAATTTTATACTGTAACCTAAAAACCATCCAAGACCAGCATACATGGGAAAGGAATCAAATGGAATGATGCCTTCTATTTCTACTATTCTCAGTCAACGGTCAGGATCGCCACTCCTTCACTCCTTGGAAATAAGTTATAAATCCAACCGTCGGATGCCGTATGCACGGCATTTTATCGTGCTTATCCCTGCCCCAGGGGCATTTTGGTAGTTTGCAATTACCGGGGAAAACGCCGTTCGTGGACGTCCTTCTATAAATGAATAAACATAAATGAGATAAATGCTCTCTCTCTCATGGGTTTTGGGGATCCTCCTCTCTCCTGTTTCCGAGAAAAATTCCATGTGTGGCTGGAAAGCTCTGAGTTGCCCCAAGGAAAACCCTAATCCACCCCGATCACAAGGAGAGGTAGGGTTTCGATGCTTTTATTCTATGACTATATCTGTTGTTTGGTTTAATCTCATGTCCAGTTAGTCCATGTCTCGATAGTCTCGGGAGAATTCCTTAATCCATCTTGAATTCTGAATCTCGGATTTAATTTGACTTCTTTTATTTTTAGATCGCTATTTTTATCGTAAATCTGCAGGAATTTGTCAGCAAGTTGGAATCTTATTACCTTGATCCGTCTATAAGCTCGCTGAAATGGATTTTTCTCATGGTCCTCGATGGGTGATTCTTCGAAGAAGTTTATGAAATCCGAAGGATGGGATCCAAGAAGTGAATTTGTAGCGGTGAAAACTGGAAAGCTGATGCCTTGACAAATCATGAAGGTTTGAATGGGCTGGGATAATTCATAATCTGAGTTCAATAAGGTCAAGTTCGATGGGAAGCTAATTCCTGAATTTGAATACATCAGTAGTGGATTTCAAAGGCTATCGGATGGATTCCTTTGATCTCAACACCCGGCTGCCGCCTCGGAAGCGACTACTTGCTGGGCTGAAGAAGGAAGGCTCTGATTGCGATTTCTCGCTTCCTGTTCCTTTAATTTCTAGTGATCTCAGTGCTCGTATCCATGATATTATCAACTCAACCACTTCTTCGCCTGATGAGATCATTGAGGCCACCAAGTCAGTAGCTTTGGCTGCCACAGAGGTTGCTGCTGCTGCAAGAGCCACTGCGATGGAGAAAGCAGCTGCAGCTGTGAAGGCCAGGACTGCTGCCAAGAATGCCCTGGAATTATTAGATTCTATCTCAAGGAGTGAAGCTGCCCGAAAGGATTGCCCAACCAAAACCAAATCACGAAAGAAACATGTGGCGGTCAAGCTCTTGTATGGTAATAAACAGCCTGTGGGGAACCGAGAAACAGATGAAGAATTGGCCCGGAGGTTGCATCGAGCTATGAACAGTTCCCCAAGAATTTCAAAGAGTAAACAGAAGAAGCTTCATGGTTCTGGGAAAGAGGAAGTTCAGAATGGCGGTGCTGCGTGCAGTGGAAACTCACCTGTTTCAGATGCTAAAGCTGTTCAGTTGAATAATGGATATTCTATAGATAAATTGGAGGAAAAGATTGTTGTATGCTCCAAAGATGACCTTTTTGAGACGGAAGAGGAAGAATCTGGTTGTCATTTAGAAAAATATCATCACGGATCTAAGGAAAGAATAATTGCTGGTTGCAGGAAAGCGAAAATTAAGCGAAAGAAATTGCCTTTGAGTCAATGTAACGTGAGGGATCAGGGAGAAACTGAAGAGACTCAACGCTCTGTGGATCATGCACTGACTCGGGAATCAGAATTGGATCATGTAGAAAGATACACATCTTCCGACAATGCAAAACATTCTGATGATGGGCATTTGTCGATGAAGATTACATCCACATGGAAATGCAAGAAGCTCAAGGTGTCACAATGTTCTTCCGATAGCAAGATCATGCATGCTCTATGTTCAAATCGTGCACCTGCTAAGGCCTCTGCTATGGTTAAAGTTGATTAGTGAGGTAACTTTATTTTTTTGTTATGCTAGATAGATGATGGTGTTGGAGCTCACATTAGCATTAAAAGCAGCTGGGGATGAATATATGTTGAATTTTGCAACCCAGACAGAGCAGGAGAAGATATCTTATGCTAGGTAGTTGCTTGCTTTATGATTTCATTCTATACATGTTGCTTGCTTTCTGATATCATGTTCTGTAGAAGGCTTGCTTTTTTGGTTTTGTTCTAATGTATTACTTTTTTACATACCTTTATGCTGTATTCTATTACTAAGTTTGCTGAAGAAAATCAGTTATTTGTTATTGATGGGTGTTACTTCAAACTCATTGATTTCTTCTGAATTACATGATGACCAAGATATGCAAAAGTCCCCCAACCTTAACTGTACCCAAGTTGCATGGAGTGATCTTAATAATATGTTCGGTTGTATAGCAATTCAGGAAGCAATAAGGAATACGAGTAGACAACTTAATTGAATCTTTATTAAAGAGAACATGTATAGGGAAGTCTACATTGTGCTAATGTACTTCATGGACAAAGTGATATTTTCTACTTTTGGACGAAATGAAATTAGCCTACTTAATTTGGTAGTTCAGATTGACATAATTGCGTTCTTTATGAATGTTTATTATTGTAATAGAATCACAGTCGTCTTAAACTGAGCTGGGATGTCTGCTTTAAACAGAAGTAATATTCAGTGACAGCCCTTTCTTGTGACTTTGTTTTGGCTTTCTTGAGTAAGATTTGCAAAGTGACCGAGAACATGCAATCACAGTTGGTGACTTAAGTTGTAACAATTAGTTTACCAGCATCAACTTAAGCTGGAGGTGATAAGGGGAAGCATGGGATATTGCTCTTTCCTCCAAGCAACAAATTTTTTAGTGGGATGTCATAAGTTTTGAGTCTCAGACTCAAGTTGGATTCATATATCAGACAATAGAGAGAAATGGTAATGTTCAGTCAGGCATGCCTCACTGAGCAGATTGCTTTTACAATTCTCCTAACTCTGGTATTTGGTTCTATCCCAATTTTTCCATACAATTAAGAATACCATGTAAAGATGTCAGCAAGTTCTCAAGCATGAGAATGGCTCACAAATGCTGGCAGGACAATTAAGTTATTGCTGAAGAGAGATATTTATAACTTTTGCATCAATATGATGGCTTGGTCTTATGGACATTGATCTACTTGAGTCACAGGGAAGAGCATATCTGCATATGGCCTAAGCTGAAGCCAATGATGGAGATGAGATTGTAAAAAAATGGTATCATCAGACATCAGTACTATTTAAGTCCAAATTTTTCATTTTTGGTTTTGAAGCACATATTGGCTCTCATCCTCAGGCCAAAAAATTTTGGCCATTTTGTTTCACTTTGTATGGTTTCAGCTGAAATCGTCTAAAAGTAGCAAAATAGGTAACTATCCAAATATTAAGAGATGTGGCAGGCTCATGCATTGAATGCTGGAATTCGGAGATGTAAGGCTAAATTGAGCTCTATGGTTATGTAAAAGATCTTTTTGTACATGGTTTGTTTCGTAATCAAGTGTGGAATAAGGAGGCACAAGTTCATTTCTAGATAGAGATTAAAAAATAATAATCAATTACTAATGGAATATTTGTATTTATTGTTAAAAATACATAAAACTCATTCACACATTTTAATGGATGTTAAGTTCATCATAATGCTTTCCCATTGCAAGGATAATTTTGGGCATGTTTTGCCACTATCATATTACCTATTTTATATCAAATCCTAATAGGGTGATATCAACATATCCATCTGATTTTTTTGTGACTTTTCTTCTGATAATGGCTGGCAATCTTCATAAAGATGGTTTCTGTTTGAGCGGGGCTTTTGGGGGCTGAGGCTGCTGTACGCAAGTAACATATCTGTAAGGCAATAGGAAATCTTGTCATATGAGGGAAAAAGTTATTTGTCAAAATATATATTCCAAATGCTATGTCACATGTGATTTGATTTTAATATTCAAAAAAACCAAAGAGTCTATGGAATTGTTGGTGTTAAGGATGTTCTTCATATGCATGGTTGCATTTGTTCTATCTGGATATGGAAAATCACAGGTAGTAGATTGTATAGATCTGGAAAATCAACTAGGGTTGCACTTCCATGTTCTGAAACTTTGCTACCTATTCTGTGCTCCAAGATTAGCACTGCAAGTTTGATTTACTTATTTCTATTATTTTCACGTCTTCTATCAGCCAACTTAAACAAGATAAGCAATTGCGAGTTTCCATTAAAAGAAGGGCATCCTAATGCATGATCATTGTAGGGACTAGGGAGGGTCAGATTTACACAATCTTTAACAAGATTTGAGTAAATGCAAGTTTCCATGCAGCTGAAGATTAATCGGATCTCTCAAGTGCGGTGTTGACAAAACAGTCAGGCCGAAGATTGAGTGGTTCATTAAAAATATGAGAACATGGCCTGTGGTTGATTCAATGATTTTCTGGTTATATACTTTTTGACTACTTGAGTGGGTCAGGAGGGCTTTGTTAACCAATGAATAAAAAACACCCAAATAGCAATCTAATCTCAATGACATCATTCTTTAGTTTACCACAGATTTTGATGGAAAGATTGCCCAATGAGCTTGTTACCTAAAACATAGCTCTTACCTTAATGTAAGACTTTTACATGGGAGTGGCACTCATCAACAAATGCTGCTTTGTGGAGTTTAGTGGTGCGTCACAATCATCAATTGTCATCCATTGAGCTTACAGACAATCAGAGACAACCCTGCACCATACAAATGGACTAGATGGCATGTTAGCATGCTTGTTGCGAAAACCACCTAAAAATGCTTAGGCATCTTATGAGGACAAAGGCTTCTATTCAGGGGTTGGTATCCTCTGTGGATTATACTTTAGGATGTTCATGTAATTTACTACTAGAATTCACCTTTTAAATGTAACCACTATAAAAGATGTTGACTGTTTTGTCACTTCCCAGTTAAATATCTCTCCAACATACAAAATTATATCTTGCTCTGTATGCATCATTGCAATCACCGAGATGAGTGCATAATGAATGGGGCTTACAAAAATGAGACGATGATTTGGGGTGGTGCATGGCAGGGTATAATTTCTCCTCAAACATATATTATCTTGGATTCCTTTCCTTTCTGTGGCAAATTCTGGCAAAACAGACCCTGATCAGGTGTTGTTATTCCTTTTGCTGATCTCATCCAGTAGAGGACTGACCTTGTTTCTTTTCACCTCCAGCATAATAAAGGGAAAAAAGAGAAAAATATTGTTGCCTTGATTTGAAGTTAGGAACTTCAAATCCTTGGGAGATGGTATTGGATGTGAATCATTTATAGCTCTCCTGATGCTAGAAACTTCAACAAATCCTTAGAAATTTAAGACTCTTGCCCCAAATATTCACTACATGTTGCTGGCACGCTACCAGATTGTTTTGTCAAGAAAAGATTCGGCACATTCATCTACAAGAAAGATGGCGGACGTTTTGAAATAAACACCGAATGACCCAAACCTTTCAATGCATTGTATCATAAATTATATTAGTATACTTTCCCTACAGCCAATACCTGAGGCTGTAGAGATTACCTTGCAGGGCATAAAATTTGGGTTAAAACCCACAGGCTACATCACAAATAAAACATCTCGGACCAAAGTCCCAAGGAAAGCATTATTTATTTCGGAAGTGTGGGCTTTTGGAAGGCTCAACGACTCCGTGACCCTTAAGCTGTGTCCCCAGCTTGCTTTTCCGCGGGACCCTTCAAGGAGTTGGGCGTGTCTTGAACAGGTTGGCATGTTGCACTCGACACTATCATTGTATCTTCGCACTCAGGAATCGGATTCTATAGCTTTGCCCAAAGTGAATTCTGCAAAAAAATCCACTTTATAATTGACTTCTCAAGGGGTGAATTTTATCTTTACTTTGTAGAACAGCACACATTTTTAGATACCTCATTTCCTCCCAAAGATATTATCCTTGGATCAAACTATATGGCACAAAGGTAGGTGTTACTTTAAATTAATGTATTTTAGATATTTAAGATCTGTATCCGATATTTTAAATAAATGTGTAATGTCCATCACATACTTGGGACATAGGGGCAAAATCATAGAAAAACACCAATATATATATATATATATATATATATATATATATATATATATATATATATATATATATAACAAGTACATTTTCTTCTTGAATCAATAATTAAGTGGATTTTGCACATTTGTGCAAAATGACCAGCCCAAACCATTTCACGTCCACTGTAGTTTTGCCATGGAAAAATAGCCTGTCAAACCACCAGCTATAAAAATGGCGAATCAGTGCCGAACGAGCTATTGAAGGACAGTTACGGAGGTTGTTGTTGAACATCTGGAGGCCATGTGGGAACGCCGCTGCTACTCATATATATATATATATATATATAGAAGGGGGTGAATAGAGCTGTGGATTGGATGGCACTTTACGACCGACGCCAGATGCTGACCCCCACAATTTTGAAGATATTTTATTTTTTGATTTTGTAGGAAAAATTTATAGCCATCCATCTGTTTCAACAAAAAAAAAAAGAAAAAAAGAAAAAATAAAAAATAAAAAAAAAAGATTAGTGCTGTGGAGGTGACTCATTGATTTGTCCCGATTTGCTGACCTGGGGCAACTTCTTCCTCCAAAGTCCAAACAGCGTCCATTTAAATCTGTTAGGATTTGATGTCTCGAGATTCATCCCATATTGAGCCCACAGCGAGGTTCGCGGTGAAAAACAGAGTCCAACAAGACTAAGATCACCTGAAACGGAACTCGGATGGAGGAGATACGAGCTTTTGAAGTCGGCACGAGAATCGAGACGGTGGAGGACCGCCGGCGGCAGCGGCGCGGCCGCAGGCAGCGATGCACGGGACGCGCGACCCAGGCCTACGCGGGACGCGCGACCCAGGCCCACGCGGGACGCGCGACCCAGGCCCAGGCCCGCGCGGGACGCGCGACCCAGGCCTGCTGGCCCCCTTGCCCCGGTCCACCGTGGACCGGGTGGTCCACGGCGCGGCCTGTGGACCGCGTGGGTGTTTCCCACGCATTTCTCGCGGTCCACGGCACTATTTCGTGGACCGGAGCGCGATCTAAGGGCCCAGAGGGCTCTCGGTCTTGATCCGACGGTTCAAGGGGATTTTTTTGACTTTATTTAGGACTCCTAATCCCTCTCTAATCAAGTTTAAACCTACGTTTAAGCCTTTAAAAATGTCTGAGACGAACAGAGAAGAAGAGGTGCTCGGGTTTCTAGCCGTATGAAGGCCGTACGAACCAGAGGAGAGAGAGAGAGAGGCGTGAGGTTGCTGTGAGAGAAGGAGCAGGAGGCTCCTGGATAGCGGTCGTCAGGCTCTTCAGGGGTTCAGGGGGGTCTCCAAGAGAGAGAGAGCTTTTGTGAGGGGAACTTTAGATGAGAGAGAATTGGGTGTACAAGAGTTGAGGGTGAGGTCTCCTCTTGTAAAATTTTTTTTTCATAGTGAAGTTTGCATGCCCCGTGGAGGCGAGCCTTTTTGTGGCTGATCCACGTATTTTGATTGTTTTTTCTTTTGTTTTGTTTCTTCTTTCTTCCTGCTGCATCGCGTGGTACTGAAAGGATCTTGGGAGGTGGTGTCCTGGCCAGACATGCACCCAACAAGTGGTATCAGAGCAAGGCGGTACAAGGACGCAGATTGCAGTGGTGGTGAGCAAGACTGAAGATGGAGAAAACAGGAACAATCAAGATGGAGATCAACAAGTTCGATGGTAAGAGCAATTTCTCCTTGTGGCAGGCAAGGGTGAAGGACGTGCTCATCCAATAGGGGTTGATCGATGCTCTCTTGTGCGATAAGAAGCCAACCACCATGGAGGTGCAGGATTGAAAACGGCTACAGATGCAGGCGGTGAGTACCATCCGCATGTATCTGGCGGATGAGGTGGTGATCCATGTGCTGAGCGAGACTTCCTCGACGGTGCTGTGGTCGAAGCTCGAGGAGTTATACATGGCGAAGTCTCTCACCAACACACTTTTCTTCTGGAGGCAGTTTTACCAACTGCGGATGACTGAGGGACAAAGCGTGCAGGAGCATCTGAGCCACTTCCAGAAGATCCTCACCGACCTTCTCAGTGTTGGCGAGAACGTTGAGGAGAAGACCAAGGCGCTGGTTTTGCTGGCGTCGCTTTCTTCTTCGTACGAGTCCTTGGTGACTGCTTTTCTAGTGGGGAAGAGCACTATCAAGATGGACGAGGTTACCGCGGCAATACTCCAGAACGAGGTTCTCAAGAGGGAGAACCCAGCTTCGAGCTCAGGTGTCGATAGCTCAGCTTTGGTGCTTCTGGAGGTGCAGGAGGCGGTAGACGGAGCGACAGGAGATCGCAACGAGGGCGATCTAAGTCCAGGAGGGACTTGAGCAAAATCAGATGTTACCGGTGTGAGGAGTTGGGGCATCTAGCCAGAGATTGCCCTCAACTGAAAAATCGGACGGTGGCTGCTGTAGCGACGGCCGGCAGTGATTCAGATGGAGATGTCCTGGAGATATCTGACGAGGTATCTACTTCTTCCCAGCAGTGGATATTAGATTCTGCATGCCCCTATCATGTGTGTTGCAGAGAGGAGCAGTTTGACTCCCTGGAGAACAGTGAGGGCACTGTATATCTGCCGGATGGATCGAGCTGTGCGATCAGAGGTATTGGGACGGTCAGCTGGAGGATACATGACGGTGCAGTGAGGAGATTGGGGGAGGTCCGATACATACCCGATTTTAGGCGGAATCTTATCTCACTTAGCAGACTGGATTCGAGAAGCTACAGGACGGTAGCTGATGGAGGAATCCTGAGGGTGTTACGCGGCGATAGGATTGTGCTGGAGGGGAAGAAGGGGAGCAGAGGACATTATTACCTGGTAGGGAGCCCAGTGCGAGGTGGAGCATCGGGAGCCAGGTGGAGCTCAGAGCAAGGTGGAGCTCCAGGAGGCGGATCGGACACGAGACAGGAGACTCGGGAGGACGAGAGGCGACGTCGCAAGGTAAGATTCCTATTGCCGCAGGATGATGCCCCGAGCAGGTCTCAGGTCAGGAGGAGCACAGCATACGACGGAGATGGGATCGAGCAGCCTGGCTCGACTCCCATGTTTGCCCATCCATGATCAGCAGGCGATTGCCCCAGGGCATGGGGGTGAGGAGATCCAGAAGCTCTCGGAGTTTGGAGGAGGCCGAATATCGAGTCGAGGTGGAGATTGTTAGGATTTGACGTCTCGAGATTAAGCCCATATTGAGCCCACAGCGAGGTTCGCAGCGAAAAACAGAGTCCAACATGACCAAGATCACCTGAAACGGAGCTCGGATGGAGGAGATACGAGCTTTTGAAGTCGGCACGAGAATCGAGGCGGCGGAGGACCGCCGGCGACCGACGGCAGCGGCGCTGCCGCAGACGGCGGTGCGCGGGACGCGCGACCCAGGCCCGCGCGGGACGCGCGACCCAGGCCTGCTGGCCCCCTTGCCCCGGTCCACCGTGGACCGGGTGGTCCACGGCGCGGCCTGTGGACCGCATGGGCGTTTCCCACGTGTTTCTCGCGGTCCACGGCACTATTCCGTGGACCGGAGCGCGATCTAAGGGCCCAGAGGGCTCCCGGTCTTGATCCGACGGTTCAGGAGGTTTTTTGGCTTTGTTTAGGACTCCTAATCCCTCTCTAATCAAGTTTAAACCTACGTTTGAGCCTTTAAAAAGGCCTGAGACGAACAGAGAAGGAGAGGTGCTCGGGTTTCTCGCCGTACGAAGGCCGTACGAACCAGAGGAAAGAGAGAGGCGTGAGGTTGCTGTGAGAGAAGGAGCAGGAGGCTCCTGGACAGCGGTCGCCAGGCTCTTCAGGGGTTCAGGGGGGTCTCCAAGAGAGAGAGAGCTTTTGTGAGAGAAACTTTAGATGAGAGAGAATTGAATGTACAAGAGTTGAGGATGAGGTCTCCTCTTGTAAAATTTCTTTTTCATAGTGAAGTTTGCATGCCCCGTGGAGACGAGCCCTTTTATGACTGATTCACGTATTTTGATTGTTTTTCCTTTTGTTTTGTTTCTTCTTTCTTCCTGCTGCATCGCGTGGTACTGAAAAGATCTTGGGAGGTAGTGTCCTGGCCAGACATCCACCCAACAAAATCAAAATGAAACCTATGCAAACATCCTTGACCGACCATTTTATCCTTTCTCGGCCAATATGCAACTATTCATCCTCTCAAAAAATATGCAACTATTCAAAACTTGTCGTGTTATTAAGAAGCATTGTTATCGTTAACTTGTAGATTGGAAAAAAAAAAAAAAAATCTGAAATCCTAAATCGAACACCTCAAAGAGCACAAATTTTCTGAAAAAGCTTCCATGTCCCAAATAAATCATCCTTCAGCGGTCAAAGCACTTTTAGATCATCATCCTTCAGGTTTCTTTGCTTCTAGTGTGATGCACAATGCCAAGTAATATGTAAGGATCTGTAACTTACAAATTCTGCAGACAAGATTGAGAAAAAATAGTCACTGTTTTCTATACCAGAGATCACTTTATGCTGTTGAATCTTTAGGTAATACAATACCATAGTTGAACATCATGAATCCAATACCATACTTCTCTCTTCCAAAAGAACATGAAGCTAGGTAAGACATCAATACCAAAGATCACCTCATGCTGTGGAAGGATGTCACTTGAAGAACTAAAAAAACCTACCGAAAGCTACATCCTCCATACAGACCTCAATATTTTACACTCACTCAATAAAATGAGATCACTGAAATTTTACGAGACAAAAGAATCATGAAAATCACATATATTCAGAGAGGGGGTGGTTTTGGTGGCTGGCATGTGTGAAAACCTTATCACCTGTCCATTTTTAATAAGCAGATTGTTTTGTGATGCTTTCCACTTCTCATACACCAGCTTATTCTGCTTCATTGAGCCATGGATGTTGCAGACACTGTGCTGCTGCTGGCCGCTTCTCTGGAGCAAAATCAAGAAGAAGGTTCAGAAAATTTGCGAATGCATGGGCATCGGACTCAGCAAATTTGTATTTCTCAGCCAGAAGCCGATCCAGTGGCCAGAACTTCAGCCTACAGATCCTCTTCAGGTCTCTGTATCGGTCAAAGAAGTCCTGTGATCGAGATCCTGCAATAGCAATCTGGAATCCGAAAAGAAGATTATCACCATCAGATTCCTTCAGGAGTCCAAAAGAGTGAAGATGGAACATACCTTTCTGGGCATTTTTCCTAGAAGTTCCATCATCAGAGCCAAGTGATCCTGCAATAAAGACCCCAAAGTCAAACAAAATGGGAAAATTACATTTTATGAAAATAGAGTTTCTTCATCAATGTTGGTGCCTGCTAAAGAGAAATATGGTAAACACATGAGAAAATAATTATTTTCGCTTATAGATGATAAGGTTTCAAGCCTTAGTTTCCGGTTTTGGTTGCTCTTACAAATATAGAGCAACTCTACAAAACTGACCTCTCTAATTAATTTGAACAGTTGAAGTACTGGAGAAGTGCAAAAAGAATTGATTACCATCAGTAAGTTGCTTTAAGAGATTTGCTTTGAGAACTTGATACCCTGAGATATGATCACCACACTAACAGTCATTCGCTTAAGCATGACTGCAAAGAATAGATCTCTTAATGAAAGTAACAGCTCCCTAGGGTCTCTTCACATAGATACTTGCTCAGGATTTGTTCCATTCAATTCATCTTAACAATAACAAAATTATGAACACAATAATAACTTAACAATGAGTCGCTGTTCTAATATTAAACTTTCCACTTTACCAACATAAAGGTACAAATCAGGCAGTAAGCTCAACAACATCAACATCCAACCTATGGTCCTTGTGCCATGTCAATGGAGATCAGGCATTGAGCATCTGGATTTGAATCTTCAGAGCTTGAAGGTTGATTGCTCTTATAGGCAGGTTATTTAACACAAATTAAGATCAAAATCCATTATGGAACCAGGAACAGAAAAAAACAGAAAGAGAAAGCAAAAGAGAGGGGACACTTAAGAGAGAGTATCGATATATCATTTTGTATTATTTAAAATGTATATTCATCTATTTTTTAACTGCATCAAGGCAAGCTTCTAAATAAATATGAATATTCTTGTGAACAATGTAAATTTCATTCTTAAAATTCTATCTGAACAATTCGGATGTTCATTATGTGTCCTTTCTGTGTCGCCAAATTTTTTGCAAGGACTGAAATTTTGGCTCTAATTCCTTGCTGAAATGATACTGAGTTCTAGAACAATTGTTAGGGGAATATTTTGGGTTAGTTTGTCGAATGAAAAGATAAGAGCTACATAGCAATGTTATCATTTTTGTAGCTCCTACTACTTTTTTTTTGTTGAACATAGCCAAATCATGAGATACTTGGGGTTGTGAACACTGTAAACCCCCGATCCTCTTCTTGTTTCCTAGCGCAATGGGTTGACGATGGTGAGGCAACTCATGTAGCTCCTACGACTTGATCAAATTAAAAAAAAAAAAATGTAGATGTTGCTAATCAAATTTGGATATTTCCATCATCACATATTTCATGACTTATATGACGCATTACATTTTGGTTGACATAATAATATAATCATCATAATATGGAAAACAAATTATCAATTTTTAATGATCATGTGTGATCACCAAAAATCACATGGCTGAGTTGGTAAGTTCCTACTTCCTTATCAACATTTCAAGAACAAGAATAAATTATACAACTAAAATAAACAAATAAGTTAACAAAAGAGCTTAACAAGATCTCGTCAGTGATTGTCAGTACTCAAATTTCTGCCACCGACACACCATGTGATGGGTGTCAAATCCATACAAATAGCCTAAATTCCACCTTGTAATGCTTGTTCAAAGTAGATATGTCAAGTATTGCTGGTCATGCCGCCTACAACTCCAAATGAATGAAGAGTCATGCAAATGACAGTTTATGAAATTGTGTCTCCTATATTAATTTTCCTTGAGCCATTTATATGAGAAGCAGAGTTATTTTAAAACACAATAGAAGATGGGGAAGAAATATACCTCATCTCCACTAAACCCATGTCCATCCTTAGGAGCAAACAGCATGTCACCGGTAGCAAGCTCAAAAGCTATACAAGCAAAGACCACATATCAACTGAAAAAGAGTATTCAGCTCCAAGAATAACCTCAGGGGCCCTATATTGCCTTGTCTGAATATCATTGGTAAGCTGCTTATTAGCCCAACAAGCATTTCCGAAATCCACAATCTTGCACCTCATATCAATCCCTCCCAAACTTCTCTCCCACTTGAAAGGGCCTTCCATGGATCCTCTTCTTTGAGAGAGCTTTGACAATGCCCTCTTCGCCCTTATCTTCAGCTTCTTCTCATATAAATTAATTGCAACCCCGCCATTTGGGTTTCCTTCAGGCCTTTCAAGAATATTTACCAGATTGTACAGGGTCTTTTGCAGGATCAATGGTCGAGATAAGGAGCGCATTTTCTGGTTTTAAATCTGCATGAATTATACCAAGTTTCCTGTGCAAGTAATCGAGGCCTACCAAGATTGATCTACATATACTTCTAACTCTGTGCAACCCAATGCCTTTGTTGTTGTTGTACTGGATTAACCGGAGCAAGCTGTCTCCAAGGAGTTCAATTACTAGACAGAGATGCTGTCCATTTGGGCCGGCATGCTTGAAGTGATCGAGCAGACGCACGACACACTTAGAATTTGATGGTTCTCCTTGCGCAATTGCTGAAAGAAGCTTGATTTCATGGAGAGCAGCTTAAGCATACTCGTTTGCACTTTTTTGAATCTTAAGAGCAACAAAACTCTGCAAAACAGATGCAATGTATGAATCTTCAGATTGGGAGGTCAGCTCAAATATAAGGAAGACCCTAAACAAGGGGGAATGTTCAAATTAAGAAGCAGAGAGAGAGAGGGGCAGACTAGGTGGTCATATACAAATACAGATAAACTTCAACGCAATGAAATAACTTGTTGGGTGGATGTCTGGCCAGGACACCACCTCCCAAGATCCTTTCAGTACCACGCGATGCAGCAGGAAGAAAGAAGAAACAAAACAGAAGGAAAAACAATCAAAATACGTGGATCAGCCACAAAAGGGCTCGCCTCCACGGAGCATGCAAACTTCACTATGAAAAGAAAATTTTACAAGAGGAGACCTCACCCTCAACCCTTGTACACCCAATTCTCTCTCACATGAAGTTCCCCTCACAAAAGCTCTCTCTCTCTTGGAGACCCCCCTGAACCCCTGAAGAGTCTGGCGACCGCTGTCCAGGAGCCTCCTGCTCCTTCTCTCACAGCGCCTCACACCTCTCTCTCTCCTCTCGGTTCGTACGGCGGCGAGAAAACCGAAAACCTCTGCTTCTGTTCGTTCTCAGGGCCTTTTTAAAGGCTTAATCATAGGTTAAAACACGTTTAGAAAGGGATTAGGACTCCTTAACAAGGCCAAGAAACCCTCCTGACCGTCGGATCAAGACCGGGAGCTCTCTGGGTCATCCGATCGCGCTCCGGTCCACGAAATAGGGCCGTGGACCGCGAGAAACGCGTGGGAAACGCCCACGCGGTCCGCAGGCCGGGCCGTGGACCACCTGGACCGGGGCTGGGCCAGCAGGCCGCTGGGTCGCGCGTCCCGCGCGGGCCTGGGCCTGGGACGCGCGTCCCGCGCAGGCCTGGGTCGCGCGTCCCGCGCGGGCCTGGGTCCCGCGTCCCACGCGGGCCTGGGACGCGCGTCCCGCGCGCCGCCGCCTGCGGCCGCGCCGCTGCCGCTTGTCGCCGGTCGCCGGCGGTCCTCCGCCGCCTCGGTTTTCGTGCCATCTTTGAAAGCTCGTATCTCCTCCATCCGAGCTCCGTTTCAGGTGATCTTGATCTCGTTGGACTCCGTTTTTCGTCGCGAACCTCGCTGTGGGCTCAATGTGGACTGAATCTCGAGGCGTCAGATCCTAACAATCTCCACCTCGACTCGATATTCGGCCTCCTCCAAACTCCGAGAGCTTCTGGATCTCCTCGCCCCCATGCCCTGGGGCAATCGCCTGCTGATCATGGATGGGCAAACATGGGAGTCGAGCCAGGCTGCTCGATCCCATCTCCGTCGTATGCTGTGCTCCTCCTGACCTGAGACCTGCTCGGGGCATCATCCTGCGGCAATAGGAATCTTACCTTGCGACGTCGCCTCTCGTCCTCCTGAGTCTCCTGTCTCGTGCCCGATCCACCTCCTGGAGCTCCACCTCGCTCTGGGCTCCACCTGGCTCCCGATGCTCCACCTCGCACTGGGCTCCCTGCCAGGTAATAATGTCCTCTGCTCCCCTTCTTCCCCTCCAGCACAATCCTATCGCCGCGTAGCACCCTCAAGATTCCTCCACCAGCTACCGTCCTGTAGCCTCTCGAATCCAGTCTACTAAGTGAGATAAGATTCCGCCTGAAATCGGGTATGTATCGGACCTCTCCCAATCTCCTCACTGCACCGTCATGTGTCCTCCAGCTGACCGTCCCAATGCCTCTGATCTCACAGCTCGATCCATTCGGCAGATATACAGTGCTCTCACTGTTCTCCAGGGAGTCAAACTGCTCTTCTCTGCAACACACATGATAGGGGCATGCAGAATCTAATATCCACTGCTGGGAAGAAGTAGATACCTCGTCAGATATCTTCAGGACATCTCCATCTAAATCACTGCCGGCCGTCGCTACAGCAGCCACCGTCCGATTTTTCAGTTGAGGGCAATCTCTGGCTAGATGCCCCAACTCCTCACACCGGTAACACCTGGTTTTGCTCAAGTCCCTCCTGGACTTAGACCGCCCTCGATGCGATCTCCTGTCGCTCCGTCTACCGCCTCCTGCACCTCCAGAAGCCACCAAAGCTAAGCTATCGACACCTGAGCTCGAAGCTGGGTTCTCCCTCCTGAGAACATCGTTCTGGAGTATCGCCGCGGTGACCTCATCCATCTTGATAGTGCTCTTCCCCACTAGAAGAGCAGTCACCAAGGACTCGTACGAAGGGGGAAGCGACGCCAGCAAAACCAGCGCCCTGGTCTTCTCCTCAACGTTCTCGCCAACGCTGAGAAGGTCGGTGAGGATCTTCTGGAAGTGGCTCAGATGCTCCTGCACATTCTGTCCCTCAGTCATCCGCAGTTGGTAAAACTGCCTCCAGAGGAAAAGAGTGTTGGTGAGAGACTTCGCCATGTACAACTCCTCGAGCTTCGACCACAGCACCGTCGGAGAAGTCTCGCTCAGCACATGGATCACCACCTCATCCACCAGGTACATACGGATGGTACTCACCGTCTGCATCTGTAGCCGTTTCCAATCCCGCACCTCCATGGTGGTCGGTTTCTCATCGCACAAGAGAGCTTCGATCAACCCCTGTTGGATGAGCACGTCCTTCACCCTTGCCTGCCACAAGGAGAAATTACTCTTACCATCAAACTTGTTGATCTCCATCTTGATTGTTCATGTTTTCTCCATCTTCAGTCTTGCTCACCACCACTGCAATCTGCGTCCTTGTACCACCTTGCTCTGATACCACTTGTTGGGTGGATGTCTGGCCAGGACACCACCTCCCAAGATCCTTTCAGTACCACGCGATGCAGCAGGAAGAAAGAAAAAACAAAACAGAAGGAAAAACAATCAAAATACGTGGATCAGCCACAAAAGGGCTCGCCTCCACGGAGCATGCAAACTTCACTATGAAAAGAAAATTTTACAAGAGGAGACCTCACCCTCAATCCTTGTACACCCAATTCTCTCTCACATGAAGTTCCCCTCACAAAAGCTCTCTCTCTTGGAGACCCCCCTGAACCCCTGAAGAGTCTGGCGACCGCTGTCCAGGAGCCTCCTGCTCCTTCTCTCACAGCGCCTCACGCCTCTCTCTCTCCTCTCGGTTCGTACGGCGGCGAGAAAACCGAAAACCTCTTCTGTTCGTTCTCAGGGTCTTTTAAAGGCTTAATCGTAGGTTAAAACACGTTTAGAAAGGGATTAGGACTCCTTAACAAGGCCAAGAAACCCTCCTGACCGTCGGATCAAGACCGGGAGCTCTCTGGGCCATCCGATCGCGCTTCGGTCCACGAAATAGGGCCGTGGACCGCGAGAAACGCGTGGGAAACGCCCACGCGGTCCGCAGGCCGGGCCGTGGACCACCCGGTCCACGGTGGACCGGGGCTGGGCCAGCAGGCCGCTGGGTCGCGCGTCCCGCGCGGGCCTGGGCCTGGGACGCGCGTCCCGCGCAGGCCTGGGTCGCGCGTCCCGCGCGGGCCTGGGTCCCGCGTTCCACGCGGGCCTGGGACGCGCGTCCCGCGCGCCGCCGTCTGCCGCCGGTCGCCGGCGGTCCTCCGCCGCCTCGATTTTCGTGCCATCTTCGAAAGCTCGTATCTCCTCCATCCGAGCTCCGTTTCAGGTGATCTTGGTCTCGTTGGACTCCGTTTTTCGTCGCGAACCTCGCTGTAGGCTCAATATGGGCTGAATCTCGAGGCGTCAGATCCTAACATAATAAAAGATTGATTTATGAAACAAATGAAAGAAGGGATTTTTTTTCTTCAATGATAATTAATATATAAGAAGACAAGACCGCAAGCTAAAAATAATTAAATGAGGTAAAGAATTTCTGTTACACGGAGGTAGCAACCTGAACTCATCTGAGCTGAATAATGAGAATAATTATTAACAAAAGGAAAAATGCAGTAAAGACAACAGATGCCCAAAACAAACCCATGGACAGAAATTTAATTAGAAAACAAACAGCACAAGATTATTGGCAGATAGAAATATCCATAATTAAGGATAACCAAATGAGAAAAGGCCTGTCAGATGGGAAAAAAGGTCTTTCATGATAAATGAACAAAAGAAAGATCGCACCCAATCAAGTTTTGGCAATAAAGGCAGGAATCCAAGGATCCCTGAAGCGATACTACATGAAATTCTATCCATATCACTTAAAAAATCTTTTTTTTCAAAGCAATTCTACGAAGATCACATTTTTAGGATAACCATCATCGTAGTTTCACTAGTTCCCATAATGCTCGTCCGACAGTTGCAAAAAAAAACACGTAAAAATAATATTTATACCAAGAGAATTCGCATGATTTTTAGGCATCGCACAGATTCATGCAAGAAAACGCGGAAAACAACATTAAAAATCAAAGACTATATCTTTATTGATCTCTCCCATCAGAACGACTGGAGAACCAAAAACCAAGAGAGAAGAAGAACAGAGAAGGAGAGGAGGAATCGACGAGGAGGTACCTGGCATTGAGTGTCGAAGGCAAGCCAGACGGTGGAGAAGTGGCCCCAGCCGAGTCTGCGCTGGGCGATATAGCGGCCGCCACCGAAGGAGTCGCCGACCCAGACCGCATGGTAGCCGCCCTTCCGGTAGGCGTCGATGCCCTCGTCCTCCTCCCCCGACCCCGACGACGACGAGCACGACATCGTCTCCCTCTCCCTCGTACCTTCTTTATCTTTGCGTTGGATAACTTCTATCCACCTCACCTGAGATTACGAGAAGGAAAAGAGAGAGAAGCTCTCCTTCTCTCTCCCTTTGATTACTTTTTTCCTTTTTTATGTTGTTTTCGCCTGGTTCTCCAGCTATCCGTTGGCAGGGAAATTTAGGAAGTGGTTTTATGTAATTACCTCGTTTATGTTTGCCCACGTGTTATGCGCGTGCCTTTGGTCCACATTATATCTTTTCTGGTTTTTTTTTTTTTATTATTAGTATTATTTTTGGTTTTTGGGGGTTGCAATGCAAAGCAATAATGACAACCCTTATAGCCGAGTGTTGGAAAGCTAGAAGAAGATGGGATGGCGTCATCTATATTTGATCGAATTAACATGCTGTTTAAGAATTGTGATGGTATGTAAACGCAAAGGATGATGATGATTACAAGTTGTCTGCAGAAATCAATGAAAAAATATGCGGGAGATCGAGTAATTTTTATGGCTGTGATTTATAAATCTTGATATAAAGTGAGGATGAGCTAGTTTCCGTTTGCAAAAAGAGAAAATAGAAAAATCTTGCAAAGAGTTATTTTATGACTCTTTTTTTATTTATATGTGCCATATAACACCTAATACTAATGAATTAATATGAAAAAATGCTAAATATTTTTCCCTTGACCTAAATAACATAGTTAATTCAAATTACACACTGAATTATTAATAGTTGCGGTGCATAGATCCTTTTTAATTGATTTTATCTTTATGTAGGATTAATTAGCATAAATTATTGAATACATGGTGAAGAAATAAACACTCATAGAATTTTATTTTATTTTTTGGTACTTTTTGATTTTTATATCTTCGTGTTGCTTGTTCTATTTTTCAATGTTATTGATCAAAAGAAGAGTTAGACTAGTTGAGATAAGATTTAATCAAATATGTTGATGGATGTACGAGTATGAGTTGGCATGAGAATATATGATCAGATTTAATTGGTCAAGATTGAGTGCACTCAGAGGTTTATTTGGCTAGATTTGAATAAGCATAATTAGTTTGATCGGTAAAAGTTGGGATTAGTTCAGGTCAGATAAGATAATTAAGGTTTTAGCTAGATGGATGAGGGTTTGGGACAAATGGACTTGTTGAGGTAAGTCAATTGACCCCTGACTCAAGTCAACCAACTTCTCACATCCGACTCAATAAAGATCGACCAACTGTACATACAATTCTGACTATACATCGGCTGACACCGACTCATAGTCGATTGACACTCGGCTACTACTGACCAACAGCAGAATAATCTTCGACTTGAGACCGTCGGCATATCAGAACTACTAGTCGATGGTCATTCGGACGTTCTATCGATATATCAAGATAACCGACATATAGTCAGTCAATCTACTCAACGTACTGTAATTATAATGAACGGTTATCGACTATGTGTCACGACAATTACTGAAAATTAACAACCCACTAACTCTACAATTATGGTCCGATAATTTAACACCATAAAAAGCGGGATCACATGTTCAACGGTTATATCAGATTCATCTATAAAAGAAGGATAAGAGAAGAGTACTGGTAAGATACTTCTGGTCAGAGCTCTGCTACACTCGATACTCAAATCTACTACTGTTCACCAATTTTTGCTCTTACTTAAGCATCGGAGGGTCTCCGTCGGATACAACTCCGATCTGTGAGGACGCTATTTTGCAGGTACTCATCATCGGCGACAGACAATAGAGAATTGGCTGCAACAGGACTATAATTTAGATCGAATGGACTATAGAGAGTAAAATGGTATCCATAGAATTTCCAAAATGTTGATAACCATTATAATATAATAGTGGTCCAGTTTGTGGATCAATTTGATAAGATGGAACTAGTCATGATTATAAAGTTTGTGAAAGATAATGACAGCTTAGTTTGTGATTTACTTCCACCACCACTTTAAAAAGTTGTGTCCTTCAAATATTTAAAACAAGGCATCTAGATCTCATATTTTGTACTTAATCTATATGGAATTTTTTTTTTCTTGCTCAATCCATGGTACGGTTAGGCCTTTAAAGTTCAACGCTTAGCCTTTAACCCTATACGTTATAATTTTGAAGGCAGGGGGAGACCATATGAGCAACTTCCAAATGGCTATCTTTACTAATGGTAAAAATATATGACTTTCCCTCAATTTATCAATGGGAAATACATTCAGATATACACATGACACCAATATCCAAATAGACTTATATTGTAGGTTGCTTCATCCCAATTGCATCAACAATCCACAACCTTGTGTCTTTTGTTTTTCTAAAATATGTTTGTTTGATCATCTAAGTGTCCGAAACCCTTTTATCACCGGTTGCACCGCCACTATTTAAAGCTATATTGGCTCTAAATACAACAACTACTAGGATCGCAAGAGCAATCTGTGAATAACATTTTACAAAAAAAAAAAAATCTATGAATAACATTGATTTTTATTTATTTAACTAGTATCTGTTTACTTAAATCAAAAAAATTTGTGCCAAAAGGATTTGTGCTTGCATGGTAGCACTAACATTCATCACTTTGTCGTTGGCTGCGCAACAATTGTGCCGTGAGAGACTCGATAAATCTTCTTAAAAAAAATATAAAAAAGAAACGACAAGTTAAACAAATATAAATCTTAAATCATCTTTTGGTAAATTTAATATATATATATATATATATATATATATATATATATATATTAAAATAGAGGCGTCTCAGTGGAAAGACCTCTGTTTGACACTTGGATTTTTAGAGAAATAGGAGGGAACCACATGGACGGTTAACCTCCCCTATTCGTGCGCTTCGCTTAAACATCTCTGTTCGTCCACTCTCAAACACCACCTAAATCTTCCTGCTCACCCGCTCTCAAACATTATTCACAATGGCCTTCTCCATTCCAGATGGTGTCATTTTGCCTGCGTCGTGGATACATCTCCCTTGAGAAAACACCATTGATTAAGTTTCTTTGTTCGGCTTCGTTCATTTCACGCCTGCCACCTGATTGAGACTCGGGAGCAATTGTCGCAGGAGCAAAGAACAAGGACGGTTCGAGGAGCTTAGGTCAAATGCAGTAAATGGATCAATTTAGGTCATTTTGGAAGGAAAGGAGGCATTGGATGATGTCAAAAACGAAGACCGCAGTGGTGAAGTGGAGCATGAGAGTCGGTGGCATCCATAGATCCCAGAAGAAGAAGACGAGGAAGAAAGAATTGGGCTCGGGAGATAGAAAAGTCTAGCCGATTTTTTTTGAGAAACTCGATGCCAGTGCAGTGATAGACCAATGAGAAAAAAAATTATTTGAATATATCTATGAAATTTTAATTATATATTGACTACTGGACCTCCCGTGAAAGACGATCAGTCGATTCAATTTTTTATTATATATTGACAACTGTTCATATATATATATAATATGACTTGAATTCAAAAAATATTATTTATAAAAAATAAAATTCAAAAAAATGAGATGTGGTGTCATAATGAGTGCTGAAAATGTTCTACTATCGATAGATTATAAATTATTATAATAATCTAAAATATCTAATACTCAATTTTTTTCAAAGTAATTTTATTGTAATTTTATAAGTACAATGGGATTCTTGATTTTCTTTTTTTTGAAATTTTATCCCTTCTTTAATCATATTTTACAGTAAATTAATCGGTAATATTGGAATAGGATTGGAGAATTAACTTAAAATATGATTTTTGAATTCAAAAAATATTATTTATAAAAAATAAAATTTAAAAAAATAGGATATGACGTCATAATGAGTGCTGAAAATATTCTACTATCGTAAAATTATAAATTATTATAATATTTAATATGGTATTTAAGAAGAAAAATAGAAATTGAATTCAAAAAGATGAATTTAGTCATAACTTGTGCTTTGTTATAAAAATAATTTTTTAATGAGGATCCTAAATTATAAAGATTTTTGGTTTTGGACCATTCGACAACACATTCACTTGATGAAATATAATATTATTTTATATGGAGTTATGAGTCTCTTGAAATTTTTCAAGCCTTCGCGGATGCCCATCTCCTCTCACTCTCACAGCTACCACCTTCCACCATCTCCTTCCTCTTCATCGTCACTAGCATTGGATTTTTTTCTTCAATCTCTCTCAAGCTGAATCTTCATAAGACAAATAAAATCAAATATTATTTTAATTATCATATTTAGATTTAATTAATGATATCAAAATAAGATATAAATGGTGCTATACAACTTCTCAAGTTTGTCAGAAAAAGTGAGATGCACTGAGATTAGATTATGGTGTAATCGATACAATATAGAGCCTAAATATCCAATACCAAGATTTGTTTCATATTTGATACTATGAATTTATTGATAAAACATAAATATATATTTTAGATCATAAAAAAATAATATATTAGATATTTTAACATCACATCTCTTATTCATGTCTATTATAATTCTTTATTTATTAGTTATAATAAATTTTAATTTGATTCTATTCTTTCCTGTTTTTTAGATACAGATTACAATTTCGTGTGGAGGATTATATCGGATTTACATTATTTATTAATGAATACAATCTTAAAAAAGAGGACTAAGCTACATCATTTTTAAAATAATTTCGAATGATGCATGCAACGAATTAGGAGGTAAGAGAAATCCAGAAAAATCTATTGTGAGTGATGCATTTTTATTCTTTTACGAATGAATGATTATATTTATATATTTTATTCTAATAATAGATAATTAATTTTTTTTTTTACATATTGAAATAGATGAGGATGAAATTTTTATTATTAATATGACTATGAAGCGAAGAAATATGCGAAATAACTGTTGTTGAAAATATTAATTCAAGAAATAATTTTTTTATAGTAAAAAATAGAAATAATTATGTTATTTTTTATCATTATGTTATTTAAATAATTTGATTTTATATTTTTATTTAAAATATTTGATCTCATTTATGATGTTTTTTATATTATATTAAAATTTTAATTTATAAAAATATTATTTTAAAAAATAATTATACACCGTGCGTCTTACGAAATTCTAAGCTAATAATAAATATATTCTTGATTAATAAAAATAAGAAATTAAGCATATTTTCGGCTGTATCTATTTCGCACGGATCCCAAAGAGTGCATGTGGACACCAGGCAGTGACGCAATGTTCCACCAAACAAAAGTCCTTCCACAGCGGGTCTCATCACCTCGTATCCTCACCGTCCGTCCGGTGGATCCTCTGATCCCACCCTCCGTATCCTTGCTTCGGTAGAACACCGATCTTAAAATATTCCCCACAGGGCCAACCCATCCATCACCAACCCGTGATCAGATGGGCCCTCACCATCTCCGCTGTACCAATTTCCAATAATACCATGATAAATGCCTCCAGGGCGTTTTGGATATTATAAAAAGTATATAATAGTAGTTCCGCCATCGCATACTTATCTAAATCCCAAACCAGTCCTCCGTGGCGACACTCCCCTCCACCCTCGGCGGAGCGAGAGATACGACAGCAGCAACAACGACCGAGGGGAAGCCCAACGAGATTTCTCTATTCTCCTCCAAATCCCTCGGTCTCGTGGCCTTGAACCATCGAATCTTTCCTCGATCCAACAGAAGGAATCCCGATTCTCGATTCTTCGATCCTTTAAACCCTCCCCTCGATCTCCCTACGCCGTCTTCGCCGCGTATCCGGAGAGGCGCGCCGCCTCCGGTCCCCGGAGCGGCGTCCCGGAGCCGATTAGGGTTTAATATCTTGGTCTGATCCGGCGATTATTGGGGAAATGGCGGCACCGGCGAGCCAGTCTCCCAATATGGAGGCATTCGATGCCTACTTTAGGAGGGCGGATTTGGACAAGGACGGAAGGATCAGCGGGGCGGAGGCGGTGGCGTTCTTTCAGGGATTCGATTTGCCCAAACACGTGCTGGCTCAGGTAACTCTCTTTTATAATTGAAGAGCGGATCGGTGCTATCTTGGGTTCGGTGATTTGTTTTGAAATCTTTCTGGTTTGATTATTTTCTTGCGATTTTTGTTCTTTTTTGTGAAATTTTGATCGAATTCGTTGATCTTTCTTGACTGCTGGAAGTGCGCATTGGCATACTTTTGACGAGCAGAACTTGTGAAACGGTTAGGAATCTGGGTGTGCTAGATTGGCCTCTCTAGTTGTTTGGATTTCATACTAGCATTGAAAAACTTGTATATTAAATTTCATTCGAACTATCAGAAAGAATATGACAAGCCAGAGAAACTACTGGGAAGAGTATACGTAGAAAATTTGATTACAGTTGGATATGTGTTATATTGGGTTCAAGATCGAGCTCAAGGGTATGACAATACTGATAACTGAAACATAACTGTCGACTCTGACAATAGATAATTTTAAACCGTATTTAAGAAACGTAAGCTAGCAGCTTTTCCGCGACATTGCCATTATACTAGAAGTCAGAAGGGCAATTTTTTGGTTAGTTGCCTGCCAGGGGAACTACTTAACTGCAATTATGTAGCTTGTGATCCAAGACCAAGTGCAATTGCAGCAGTGGGAGAATGATGTGTAGCTGTGGATTTCCTTTTTCTCTTCTCTTCTGAAGGACCTTATTTCTTTTGGTCATGCATCACATCTTTCTTATGAGCGTATAAGAAATTAGAATAAGATCATTTCTACTAGAAGAAAAAGGGAATATTTCATGCATTCAAGTGTCTACTTGGGCATATTTTAATTTCTTAATTCTTTGTTTTGGAAAACAAAGAAGAAAAATCAACAGAGCTAAACATGTTTTTAATGCTCTTCTTATCTTTCATTTCATGAAACTTTTGATGGAACAATCTTTTGACTAAATAAAAGAGAAAACAAAAAATAAAGAGTGTAACGGCTTATTTACCTCTCTCTCTCTCCACCCCCTCCTCCCCCCGCATCAAATGTGAAGCAAAGGAGACAACCTCCTTTTTGTGGTATTTTTTAAAGAAATAGAAAACATAAAAATGGCAACACTAGCAAAAAGGCCCAAAATTTTTGTGCTTGCCCTTTCGCCTTTTAGTGATTTGGATCTATACATGTGCCATCTAATTAGAGGCTGATTATTTTGTTTTTCGTACTCAACTTTATCAAGAACAAGAAACAAGTGGCATGGTGGTTACAGTTGTGTTGAGCATTGCACTATCATCATGGCATTATCTTGTTCAAGAATTTCATTTGGTTTGAACATTGCATGATGAGATCCACTTGCATCCAGTGGTTAATTTGGATTTCTGTTCTTAAGAGTTATTACCTCTATAATCTTTCTGAAGCTTGTCAATTCAGAATGATGCGACATTACCATCCATGCTACTTTTAGTATTTATAAGGAATGATGAAGTTGTATGTGAGCGGGTACCACAAAAATATAAGTGTGGCACGTCGATGTTGTATCTTGTATGTACGGGTATGGGTGTACATGCACTGGCACACGGTTCTGCCACATGCTTGTTTGTGCTGAGTGGTAGGGCTGGTCTTTTGGTCCTTGGTTACTCTATCCTTATTTGGGAGGTTATGGCATGTGACCTATTAATATTGTTTATGTCATAAGATAATCATGTGGAGGGTCATTTAAAATCATAGTTTTGTTTAATGTAGTAATCATGAGTCATGAAAAGTTCTTTTCATGCCTTGTTTGGATAAGCAGGGGAAAAGAGAATAGAAAGGAAAAGAGAAACTAGGGTCCAAGAGAAAAGAAGAGAAAGGAATAGAAAAGACTTGAGACACCAAAGAAAGAAAAGAAATGAGAGAGTTTCTTTTCTCTTTGAATGCCTCCACTTTCTCCCCATATCTTCTCTCTTCTCTGCCAAGTATTTGAATGGCAGATTTTGACTATCTTCTTTTTTCTTTATGGTAAGCTTTAACCAAACCAGGCTTCTATTCTCTCCAAAACAAACAAAGAATTTTTACTTTCCTCTTTTTCTCCTCTTTGGTTCTTTCAATCCAAATGGAGTGTAAGTGGTTAGAGGGTCATTAGGTGGGCAGTTATAGAGTAGTGAGCTTTTGTTTTGCTGTTCAAAAGATATGGTTTATTAAACATAGTGAAAGATAGTATATATTTGGATGATCAGATGTTTTATACTTCTTTCTGACTCTCTTCCCTTTAGTGTTGTAACCATCCACTTTTCACTTGCTTGACTATATTGACTACTCTATCCTCCTATTCTTCTAATATATACCCATCATCTGCTACTCCCCGCTCCTCTCTTTCTCCACTTACCTCTTTACATGCCTCCTCTTTTTTTGGCTCCCTTAAGGTGGAAATTGAATGCTAGGTTCTCTTTAATCATCACTACGTATTTGTGTGGGTGAAATAGTGATTTTTATTGGATGTGTCAACCTTTGGATGCAAAAATTTGCTACCCACAAGAAATCTTTATCATTCTTTTCCAAAACTTTTCGTCTCTCATGCAACGTTTATTCCAGAGATCACACCTTTGTCCACAAACAAGTTACTTTTGTTTGCAACTTCAAAACAATAATATTAGAATTCAAAATTACCCCCTTACTATTTTGGCCAAATCATTTATTTGGTGTCTTGAGATTTCCCATTGGGGATGGCCTCAAGGTGGATTTATTATGAGATTAAAAAATTTATTGCCAGGAGGAACCTGTTAGAAACTATATCCATCATTCTAATTTCAGTCCATATTTTTGATATGTACAAATTGTAGAGTGCGCATGTTGCTTCTTTGCATCTGCATGAATATCATATTGCTATATCTGATGTTGCACAAGTGTTTACACATTTCTTACTTGACAACTATCCCTTCTTTATAGGGTTGGTTTTATTGATCAAGGTGCACATATCAATGTTGGTTGGTTTGTTTGTTTTTTTTAAAGCTAACTTTTGAGTTAAAGTCAATCCTCTATATTCGTGCTTAATTCATACTATAATATGTCTGCGAAACTTGGAAGGCTAGTTGGCATGTCAGGGGAACTTCCATATATGTTACTTAATGTCTTATGGGAGGATAAAAGAAAATTATATAATCCATTGTGAGCATTAGGATTAGAAGTTAAATATCATATTCTATAATCTATACCATATAACTTGGGTTGTGAATTTCTAGAGTACTCTATAGATATTTTATTTATCCACTTTTGTTGCTCAAGTACCATGAACTATCTCTCAATTATATTACATGCCTCACCAACCGATATTTTCCTCCTATTATTATTCCACAGTTATTGCCCTCTCTATTTCTTTTCCTCATCCACTCTCCTTTCTTCCTTTCCCAAACCTTTCTACTAATCATCCATCCTCTCTTTTTATCTTTAAACTCCACTTAGAACTTCTTTCTAGAGAAAAGAGATCACTGCTCTTTCTTTTTTTTTTTTTATCCACTCTCTTTCTTCCAATCCATGGTTTTAGAAACTGTTGAGCAGGATGGTACATACTACATACAAGACTGTTTTGGCCTGAAACCAGCATTGATGCGGGTGCCAGGACACCAAAACAGCTATACCAGTTTGTTTTGGTGGTACTGGTCTGTATCGGTCTGTACCAGTGGTATTAGTCGGTACCGATGGTTTTCAATTTTTGGAAACTATTCTGATCCTGTACCATTTCAATGGACAAACAGCATGGAAAATTCAGTATTGATATTTATAACTTTGCTCCAATCTCCCTAATCTACCTTCCTAATTTTGTCTGGCCCACTCCTTTCAACTTAAATTTCTCCTACTATCTTCTCCTATTCAAGTTGTTCAACCAAATACTACTTTAAAGTCTAACCAATCAGTATTGATTCTCATTTATTATTATTAAACTTGGTTGTGGTCATACAATATACACTCCTTTTTTATTTTTTCTGTTTATGTTCACCTTTCTTTTCTTCCATAGAGAGAGATTAAAAAATAAATTGAGGCTCACATGGAGAAAGTTGCTGGCAGCTTTAGATGTCAGATTAGCCTAGATCTGATCAAAATCCATTTTTGTTCTTTGATGATAATTATCTAGTCTTCCTGGTCTGCACCAGGAATGTCCAGTATGTTTACATTGCTGCATTTCATAAATATGCGGGAGCTGGGAGGTATTTCCCATTTTTTTGGGTATATCTAGTGTATGTCTAGATATGTCATTTAAAGCAAATAGTGTACTGGAAGAATAATGCATATCTTTGTGTATGCGACCATTATGATGTATCTGATGATAGGAGTGTGTGTGTGTGTATTGCTAATCCTGGAACCTTGTCCATAGTGAAAAAGGCTTTTTTTAGAATTCCATGATATGTGTTTTTGTATGATCTGGTTATATTTATTTATAAATTTAACTTTAGCATACTTGTCATCTGGCCCAGCTATTTGTTTATACTGAAACGTATGTACATGGAGCTTCTGTTCACTGTCAACTTCCATGAAAAGTTCCTCTTTTATGTGTAGCAAGATGACTTTCTGTCATTGCTCATGAGTGGAGTCTTGATGTATTATTTACTGGTTCTGTTCTTGTCCATATCATTCTGGTCATTGGCAGATATGGGATCATGCGGATCAGAATCACACCAGTTACCTCAGGCGTCAAGAATTCTACAATGCTCTGAGACTTGTGACAGTGGCACAGAGCGGGCGGGAACTTACTCCAGAACTAGTCAGGGCTGCCTTATTTGGTCCAGCTGCTGCTAAAATTCCTGCACCACGGATAAATCCTCCATCCACTCCTTCGGCTCAGATGAACTCTCTCTCCACCCCTACACCTTCCCCTCAGATGGGTGTTGCAGGCCCAACTCAAAATCCTGGCATTAGGGGACAGCAGACACGTCCAAGTGCTGCTATTAACCAGCAATTCTTTCCTGCAGGCAACCATTTCATGGCGCCACCTCAAGCCACATCTGCTGCTGCTTTCCTTCAACTGCAAGGAGCTAGTCAACGACCACCTGGGGCTGGTAGCATGGTAGGTCCTCGTCTTCCAAGTTCAAATACTCCAAATCTATCAACTGATTGGCTTGGTGGTAGGACAAGTGGAGCTTCAGCAGGAGGAACTTCTCAAGTTAATATAAGAGGTGCCACTTCCTCGGCAAACCAAGATGGATTTGGGGTATCGCAGTGGGGACCTGCTCCTGGACCACAAACATCATCAGCGCTAGCATCCTCAGTTCCACCAAAATCACAAGATGCAGCCCCATCTTTCTCATCATCTTTCCAACCAGTTGCTGCAGACTCAAAAGCTTTAGCTGTATCTGGAAATGGCTTTTCTTCTGACTCAGCTTTTGGAGGAGACGTATTTTCGACCACTCCCCAGTCAAAGCAAGACGCATCTTTACCCACCTTCTCTGCAACTAGTGCGTCTAGCTCATCCAGTGTTGGCACAGCTGTTGCTGGTTCTTTAAATTCCTTTAAGCCAGGGCAGCTTGATTCATTGCAGAGCACACCATCACTTCCTCTTGGTGGTAGTCTGTCACAACAAACTCCATCACTAGTTAAGCAAAACCAACTAGGTGCTATGCAGAGCACTTCAGCATTAACTGTATCTAATGTTCCAGTTGGAGCTGTTGGATCTGCTTCTGGTCAGTCCCAGCTGCCATGGCCAAAAATTTCACAATCTGATGTTCGGAGGTACGGCGAAATATTTGTGCAGGTAGACAAGGATAAAGATGGGAGAATCACTGGTGAACAGGCACGCAATCTGTTCCTGAGTTGGAAACTACCCAGAGGTGGTTAACTTTCAACTTCTAAATGTTGTTTTGGATATTTGTTTTTCCCAGATAATTGAATATGTCAAGTAATGTGAAGTGCAACTTTTTTTCTTTTTAAAAATATTGAAAAAAAGGATCTCAACTTGCTTGGATACATTATCATGTGTTCATAAAATTGGGAAAGTAAATGCTAGTGTTCTTTGAACTTCCTGTTTGGTCTTTCCTTTGTTGCCTTTTCCCAGATAATTGAATATGTCAGTTAATGTGAAATGCAACTTTTATTTTTTCTTTAAAAGTATTGAAAAAAAAAATCTCAACTTGCTTGGTTACATTATCACGTGTTCATAAAATTGGGAAATTAAATGCTAGTGTTCTTTCAGCTTCCTGATTAGTTTTTCCTTGGTTTGCCTTTTCCCTTTACCCTGCATCTTTAATCTTGAAGTAGTTTATCTAATTATTGTGATTGGTCTCAGCATACATTTTCACCTTGCATGTGCTCTATTGTTTTCCCTGCATTATGATCTAAAAAATAGATTGCTTAAGGTGCAAGGTCATTGTTGTTGTATTCTGTTCGCACCTTTTGGTAATGCTGTTTTCCTTCTGCATTTTCCAGAGGTCTTAAAGCAGGTGTGGGATTTATCTGACCAGGATAATGATGGCATGCTTTCATTAAGGGAGTTTTGTACTGCTTTATATTTAATGGAGAGATACCGAGAAGGGCGCCCTCTTCCAGCAGTGCTTCCAAATAGCTTTAGGGTTGATGAGACATTGTTGCTAACTGCAGCTCAACCTTCAACCCCATATGGTGGTCCGGTCCGGCAGCCAAGCCCTGGTATTTCTTGAACACAATTTACGGGTCCATAGTTTGTTTTCTGCAACTTCTGTAGTTTCAGTTGTGCGGTTCCATTATTTTGTCATATACTTGCTATGTTTGGTGCTGTGGGTTCTCAAATATGTATTGGATCAGGATTATCACCACAAGCAGCTGCTGAATCACGGTCTGCAATACCTACTACTTTAGTGAAGCAACCTGTGCAAACTCCAACCCCTTCTAAGTCTGATGGCACAGTGCAACCAGCAGAACAGAAATCAAAGGTCCCAGTATTGGAGAAGCATCTTGTTGACCAACTAAGCAGCGAGGAGCAGAGTTCACTGAACTCGAAGTTCCAGGAGGCTACGGATGCAGAGAAAAAAGTATCATCTCTATTCCCTTGTGTGTGTATGTGCGTGTGTTCTGAAAGTGCTCTCCTGAAATGCTGAAATAAATAATATCTTCTCGTCAATTCCTTCACCATGGCGCTATCTCGTATTCTTTGTTGGTGATTTTATCGACTGTTTGATGATCAAGACCTAGCTTTTTCCATGATTTCTATGAAGGATGGTCCATTCTTCACTATCAGCTACTTATGTCATTTTCTAATCTCAAAACCTAGCTGATCTTTCTCATGTATATCTCCTGTTTGGCTATCTTATCCCCTTAATTTTTATATTTTGTTTTGTAGTGAAACTGCTAATTTATGTCCAGCATCATTGCTGTTTTCTTTACCTTTGTTATCTGTGGAGCCATATTGATTAAATTTAAGGTAGACTTTGTGTTTATTTTTCTTGTTAAAAATTGTTAGATTGGATATTCCTTTTTGTTTGTGGATTCAGAGGTGTATTGGTTCTGGTAGTTGGGCATGAATTTGTGACTAGCTGTGTCTAATTGTATTCACCTTTGGCTTTTGCCTTGCCTAGCAATGGAAATTATGTCATGTTATTTTCTAATGCAAAAAATGTAAGTTTTTCTAGCTGTGTTGGATTAGGTGTATTCCCTTTCCTTTTTTCTCAGACTGTCTAATGCCTAGTTCTGTTCCTTCTAAATGGACCAGCAGATGCCTTAGTGAAATTGTACAGAAGGAAGGACCAAAGGGAAACTATGTTAATTTTTTTATCCATATCAATCAGCACATTAAGCCTAACCACTAACAACTGTGGAAGTTTCGAGTAGCCTTTAACAATTGATGCATAAACAATCTAACTCTTTTGTCATACTACATGGAATTTTGCTTTGCATGGATACATGATCATGGGTATGTTAACCTTGTCCAACCACAGGCATTTTGTCCAGAAAGCCAAAGCATTTTATAGGGTGTAAGACATGATGACTTTTGGTCAAGTTACAAATAGGAATGGTCTTAAACTTTCTGACTGATCTTGTTTCTCATTTCTGTACCCTGCATCAGGGGCCACTGTTAGATGGAGGACTTCCAAGAAGTGTTCATTGTCCTTCCATTTCTACCATTGTTTTACTCCATAGGATAAAGTTGGTGATTGTGATGCATGTAAATGTAATGCTCCAATTTTCTTAATTCCTTTATCCCTATCATATGATCAAACTTGAGGCACCTTAACACTACATTCCTTGTTGCTTAGAATTGATCATGCTTCACCCTGGTAGTGGAGCTGTTAAAGCTTAAGGAAGAACAAGTGTTAATGTTCTCAGGTCACACCACCAAACTCTTCTTAATCTTTCACTTTGTCCTTAGCCTAAATTTCTCCCATTTATTTGAAACACTACCCTATAGGATTCACCAACGCAAGCCACCCTTCCTCTGTGATTCCTAGAAGATTCATTCACCATAATTGTGATCCTAGGCTCAACAACCACTATCCTAGCAATGCTTCCTCACACATAAATTCCCTTCTTCTAATTGAGAAACCATCTCCCAAGTAATTAATTTCTTTTTATATAGTTTGTTATAAGATATTAAACTAAATTAGTTAGAGATTTATGATGGAAATCATGAAGCTGCTGAATTTTGTACATCTAGTTTTTAAATAGATTTCTGATCAGAAATATCCATCTCTTGAGGCCATGTAAAGTTGTTGTTTATGACTTATATATTGTGATTCCCAGTTGCAACTGACCGCTTATTTGTACTTAATTGAGTTCTTCATATGATCATGTGCTTTGTTACTGGCTTTGTCTTTGCTGAGTTTACTATTTGCATTGGATGCTTGCCCATGGAACTTGATATACACTTTCTTGTTTGGATGAAAGGTTCAAGAATTGGAAAAGGAAATACTCGATTCTAAAGAAAAGATCGATTTTTACCGTGCCAAGATGCAAGAACTCGTAAGTATCTTCTTGTTACTGGTTTAATAACATGAATGATTTTTTTTGGCATCTTTTCATTAAATGAGCTCAAATAGCCATTTCATTTATCCATCTGTACTTTATGTGCTAGTTTTTTAGGCAATCTGACTGTAAAGCAATTTTCATATTTGTTGCTATCTTCTCCATGGTATTCCATACCGACCCGAACCGACTGATACACCCCGTACCGTACCGGCAGGGATCTAGCACGGTTCAGACTAGTTTTTCGGTAAATGATGTGAACCGGACCGTACTGGTCGGTTCGATACGGTACGGGCCCGAACCACACGGTACTGTGCGGTATGGGTCGGTACAGTGCGGTACAGGTCGGTTTTATTTATTTTTTATTTTTTTGGAGCGTTGGGTGGATTTTTTTTTATTTTTTTATTGTCGGTACAGGCCAGTATGGTATGGTACGGTACCGTACCGTACCGGCTGACAAACGGTATGGGGTGCGGCACCGGTATTGCAAACCTTGGTCTCTTTGTTAGTATTTTTAAATAATAGTTTGTATGCTAATTTTTTAGGCAATCTGACCATAATGGTTGTATTCCAATGGTTCTATTTCAACATAGTAGGCATTTTTTATAGTTGCTTGCATCTTCTCTTTGTTAATATTTTTGGATAATGTCTGGAAAGACATGGAGTACAATATGGAATACTGTAAAATTATACTCATACTTTATGATGCTGATACCTTACGATCTTATCCCTTGTCTAAACTCATCAATCAGTGTTGTGTTGAATGTGATTTTTAGATTACCCACCTCATGGTAGTTAAAATTGGGATGATCAATATAGGTATTATGTAGAGTGTTTGTCTGTGATTGGTGAATCGTTATTTATCAATGTAGACTCCAAAGAAGTGTTTGTAATTTACTTCATATATTGAAATTTTAGGACATCCATGTTGAGAAGTTGCATGAAGTGGGATTGAATTCAGGTGTTGGAGTGGAAAAACATGGTCCAAGAAATAATAGGAAGTAAAAACATTTAAAAAAACATTTTGATTAATATTTTTATTTTTATCATGACATGCTAACAGTTAATTCAATAGCTTTTCTAACAGGGCAAGTTTATTTTGTTAACATGAGCATAGACCTAAGGTGACTAAAATAGGCAAGTTTATGATGGTCAAATGTGTCAAGATAGCAATTATGATTAGTATGAGCATGTAAACACTTGGAAGTTGGAACTCTTTGGAAGTAGTGGAGCATGCAGGCATGTTTTACACTTGAAATATAGAAAAGCTGTCGCTAAATTTTGGTGCTTTTGTGGTGTAGGCCTAAGGTGACTAAAATAGGCAAGTTTATGATGGTCAAATATGTCAATATAGCAATTATGATTAGTATGAGCATGTAAACACTTGGAAGTTGGAACTCGTTGGAAGTAGTGGAGCATGCAGGCATGTTTTACACTTGAAATATAGAAAAGCTGTCGCTAAATTTTGGTGCTTTTGTGGTGTAGGCTTGCTTAAATTTATTGTTGCTAGATGATAATATTGATCATCAGCTACCAATTTTCTGGTAGTGTGCTGTAGCTATATGTGCATATTTGTGTACACATCCTGGGTCAGGTTGCATTAAAAGATTCAGAACAGGATTGCCATGCCTAGGTATACTCTTAGAGGTCATGTGTTAACTAAATATTTAATGAGAATGTTACTAAATTATCTGATGTGCTTTACAGTAAGTTGTAAGTGTAAGCTTCCTTGTAATTTTACATTTTCTTCATCTTATAATGATACTTAATTGTTTTGTGTATTAGATTCTTTACAAAAGTAGGTGCGACAACAGGCTAAATGAGATCACTGAAAGGGCTTCTGCTGATAAACGTGAGGTACCATGCTCTCAATTTTTATATGAAACTACTGCTGCTCATTGTATGGTGTTTCTGAAAAATGCGGTTCAATAAGCTCTTTGTTGTTCTTTTTAGTGTTTTTACTGGTGTCCATTTGCTTTAATCTAGAGAAGAGATAAGTGCAGTTGCTTTGGAAGCAGAATGATATCGTCAGTGCTTCTGGTTCATTATGTACTGCATTGATCAAGTGGATTCAAAATATATAACCTTTCATTACTTTTATAATGTTTTGCAGTGCTAGGAAAGTTTTTCCATAAGCTCTATCAAAAAACAGTATCTTTATCTGTACTTTAGCCAAGAATATCTGAATTTAGAGCTTTCACGCTTATTCTATTTATGATATTAAAAGTTTAAGACGACAGGGATTTAATACTCTAATTCAGTTTTCTTCCAAGAATGCACATTAATGCCAGACTTTGTAAGAGAATTTTAGGATTATTTTCCATCTTTAAGTACATTTTTGGCTTGTTACCTCTTGAAATGTACTTTGGTGCAGATATGACATACTTTTATCAGTGTTTCGACCTTATGATATGGTGTGACTAGTTTGAAGACATTGACAGTGAGAATGGTTGATGTGCTGCTTACTAGATGAATTATTCTTTGTAAACCTTGTGCTGTTTTCTTTTACTGATTGTTACTGCCATTTAGTGGTGCCATGTTGTTTGTCAAATGTCTTTTGTTGTTTAATGGTGCTATGGATGCAAAATTACATTATATATATTTACATATGATTTACAGCAATAGCCGCACGTATCGCTTTTCTCTCTACCCTAATAAAAAAATACCGCCATGCGAACTCTTTCAGTTTGAATCTTTGGCAAAGAAATATGAAGCAAAGTGCAAGCAAGTTGGAGATGTGGCATCAAAACTTACGATTGAGGAGGCTACCTTTCGTGATATTCAGGTATGTTTATTGTATTTACCTAGAAAAACTGTTGTTGGACCCATTGATATGAATTCCTAAATTTTGTACCATGCTTTTTGGAGCATTTTCTTGTGGTCTCTCAGTTTGAAGACCTGTTGTTTCATTTATAGGAAAGGAAACTGGAATTGTATAATGCAATAATCAAAATGGAACAAGGTGGAACTGCCGATGGTGTGCTTCAGGTATAACATTGTTGTGCTGTTTTTGTTGTTCCCATAATTTGGAAATTTAACCCAACTTGTATATCGCTTCTTCAGGTTCGAGCTGATCAGATACAATCCGATCTTGAGCAACTTGTGAAAGCTTTGAATGAACAATGCAAACGGTTTGGATTACGTGCCAAACCAATGTCATTGGTTGAGCTTCCTTTTGGTAACTATAATTTTAGGATATCCATTTTTTTCCCTCTTATTGGTCGTGTTAGTATTTGATATATTCTTGTGTAAAACATATTGGAAAAGTGTAGGGCCTGTGTGTTTCACATAGGACTGACCTTATTAATATGCTGTAATTATGCAATTTCAGCCACTTTTCATTCTCACTTCAGAAGTGTTTCTTTGTTGTATGATTTGGACCTTGTTTTATTACAATAACATTGTTCTACAACACTTTCCTCATGAATAAGAGGTGGAGGTTTGGCACATATGACAATTACATTGAATTGTGATTTTGCAACAATGGGTAATACATAAAATATCAACATGCATTCTATGTATGGACTGTTTTGGCTCGTTTTGATCATTTATGTTTGATGTTTTGATGTGTCTTACTAATATCTCTTCAAATGTTTCTGCTTTATAGCCATATAATATGCGTAAACTTATCTCTTTTGTTTTTATTTATTTTCCTTTTCTTTTTTCGTTAAGGTTGGCAAGCTGGCATTCAAGAAGGCATTGCTGATTGGGATGAAGACTGGGACAAATTTGAAGATGATGGTATGCTTCCAGGCACTTTAGATTTAGGCCAGCATTTTAATGGATGGTTGCTTCCAAACATGATAGTTTTTTTTAAAAAAACTTTCATGAGACCTAAACAAACTACAAAGCTTTGAAACCGTAGTTCATATACAATATACTAACAGATTCTGAAGGGAATTATCTTTTTTCCAACTCGTGCATAATGACAGTTAACATTTTACCCCATGTTTTAAGATTGTGTGGACATTACTTGCAACTTTCAAGGATGGGATCTATGTTGCATGGATTCGGCTATGGGTGTCGGGCATGGGCCTGTTGTCTAGGACTTGGACTTGTTTTGTCCTCAAATTATGGGTTATGGTTACTGGCTTAAATGGATGCAAATGCTGGGCATGGCTATGTGGACATCTGTTTTCATCAATTTACAATTTACCCTTTTACATTTAGGATCTTACACTTAATCTTTGTACATTTAGTCTTTCTTTCTGTACAAAATCAACCTTTTTGATTATACTTCTGAACACTCTTATGCACAGACGGATGAAAACGGATACAAAGAGAAATGCTTAGTCAAAGGGGCTAAATTTTAATACCAACTCATTCAAGGATTGAGGATTAATTTTTTTTTCCCTTTAACAGTGCACTTGCAGTGCATGTGCTTATCCCTAATAAAGCCCTGTCAGCTTTATTGTTTTCATCATTGCCAGCCTTATCTTTCTCTTTCGTGACCTCTAGTGTAGCTCTGTTCTCCATCTGCCTTCCAACCATGCCTGTAACATCCATGTGAACCAGCACACTTGTAGACCCTGCTCCTACCAGGTAGGTTGCTCTCCTTTCCTCCTCCTCCATCATCTTTTCACTCAAGGACTAAGGATTGATTTTGCCCTTTAAAAGTGCACTTGCGGTGCATGTGCTAATCCCTAATAAAACTCATCCAGATTTCTCTCTTTTTTTTTTTCTTCCAACGCCAGCCTCATCTCTCTTGCTTTCTCGCGACCTTTGCCCTAAATCTTCCCTACATTCTTCCTCCTCCTCCTATACTAGAATAATGACCACTGAACTGATGTATTGGATCATAATATGTCAACTGTACTAGAATAATGAACCCAGTCTGCTGTGATGCCAGCTAAAATGTTACCTGAGTGGCAAGTATTTGAACGGTCTGCATTACTCTTCTTGATTTGCACCATACCTCTGTGTCAATTATACCTCTATTGCTGGAGTAATGTGTTAATTATACTAGGATAATGACCGCTAAACTGATGTGTTGGACCTATGGTTCGCCAAAATTGTATTGGATGTTGTACTGGCCGGCGATTGATTCGGTAGGATACTAGTATGTACCTTACTGCCCCAAGGCGTAATGGAACCAGAGGGAGGAAGAGGGAGAGGGGGAGGGGGTGGGGATAACAAAATCGCTATGGTCATCGTTTTTGTGGGGAGGGAATGAGAGGTTGAAGCACGTACCTATGTCGGTTCAGACCGGTCCGTGGCCTGTTTTGAGCCAAACCTACATCTTGACCTGGTTTCTTCTAGGAATGGGTCAATATGCCCCGAACCAGATAGTTCAGGTTGGGATAACTGACATGGGTCAGACCCATATCCCAAACATGTATATGTTTTTCGTCGTGTTGACATGGGTATCTCGGGCCAGGCCGAAGAGTGTAGGTATCACAGGATGAGACCACCATATGTCCTCCATTATGTCAAATAATAAACCTAGTCTATTGTGATGTTAGCTAAAATTTTAGCACAAGAGGCAAGTTTTTAAATGTTAATTAGAATCGGCTATGATTTTTTATAAGGTTAGCCAACTGAACTTCAAACTAACATTTGACTGAATTATGATAATATCTTCTCAATTTAATATTTTGCAATGTAATGCCAGAATTTTATTGTTGCAGATGTATTTTTTGTGTGCACATTTTTCACCTTTGATCTAGTGATCTCAAGCTTGGATCTATTCTGCTACATGAACAAACAATGGGGATACCGTTGTATCTCTTCTAGGTTTTGTTGGAAACTGTGTAATTTAATGTAATGATCCTTTCCCAAGTGTTTTCCCTATTATTGTGCCATCGCCTGGCAAAGGATGACTCACACATGTATGTATGTATTTGTCCTTGTGCCTACCAATCCAACATGTTCTCGTCTTTTAGTTGCTAATTGAGATTCCTTAAGTCTTGGTTTGGAGAGAAGAGAGGGGAAGAGAAAGATGTAGGAGAAAACAAGAGAGCAAAAACCTGTAATTTTTCCTCCCATGTATAATGATGCAACAGATCACATGGAAAGATGAAAGACAAATATAGCCATGTTGTTTGGGTATATTCTAAGCTTATGCATTTAGAGCTCCTCGAGCTGGCAAATATAATTCATATAAACCAAGCAGGAACTTGGAATAAATCAGCTGATTCCAATTTTGACTTAAGGACTTGGTAAACAAATATGGTTTTCAGATCATATGCAAGAAGTAAAGATTAGGCCACATGTTACTCTTCTCAAACAAGGGGACAATCAGCTTCAATATGCTTGGTATGCTCAGAAAGGATGGGATTGCAGGCAAGAACTTGCAGCTTGATTGTCAACAAGGGATTTAAAGATTTAACAAGGCCAATCTGTTGAAGAAGGTATCCTGAGTTCCTAACCATATCAATTCACAAAGAGTGTGTGCCATGGCCTTGTTTTTTGACTCCACACTCAAATGAGCAACGACAGTTTGCTTCTTACTCCATGCGACAAGATTTCCTCCTAGGAAAGTACAATATCCTTGAGTTGACCTATCCGATGGATCAACAGCACAACAAGCATATCCATATCCATAAATGGGTAGATGGCTGTGGGACCTATATACTAACCCCAAACCTGGAGCTCCTTTGAAATATTTTGCAATAGGAATCAGAACATCCTAGTGAGATACACAAGGAGTTTCCATGGATTGACTTATCACACTTGCAACAAAGAAGATATATGGTCAATTGTAAAATAGTTTAGTTTGCTAACCAACCACCATATCTAGTAGCATCAGAAAGTATCTCTCCTTCATTTGTTTACCAACTTAATATTAAGATCCAAAGGACTGTACTTGTTTTTACCTGACAATTCCATCTCTTTAAGTAAATCCAACACTTTTTTTTCTTTTTAAATGTCAGATTGATTCAAGTTTTGATTAAACAGAAGAAGCTAGTGGGTACATAACCCACAAGTCCTAGGATCAAAATCTGGCTCTATGGCCATGTTAAACAGCTACTTTATCTCAAAATTTAAGTTGTTAGGGAACGGATCAAGAATATATATTAGGCTTAACACCGTCCTCTCATGCCTTGGGAGAGATTAACAAGTCAAGACACAATACAGGGCAGCTTGGTTAATGAGGGGATTTCACCTCATGAATCATGATGTTCAGCAACCTGAGCCTTCATATCATGTAAATTCTAGGGTTAGAGAGAAGTGAAAAGAGAAAAATATATGGTAAAATGTGCGAGGGAAAATCTGTGACTTCCCCTTGATTTAGACAGAAGATTAATACAGTGCTGATGTTGAATATATTGTAAGCAGTTACATATTGGACCTTGCATTTATTGTATAAGCAATCCTGGTTGTCTTTAATTGGTTTGTTGTCTCTAAAGTCTTCTATTAGCTTTTCCTATGTTTCATTTCTTTTCCTCAGTCCATTCTTTGGTCTGTCACCTTGCTATTCATTTTATTGTGATGATACATTTGCAGCCTATAAGAAGTTTATAAATCTCAATCTAGTGAGCAAACTGAAGGATTCAAATTTATTCTGTTTTGGAGGTCTCTTTGTCTAAGAATAATATATTGATAACCAACATGGTGGACCCTTTGCCAGGCATCTGAGGTTTCTTTCCAGATGCTGGAAGTAGCAAGGATGTTTAAATCCTGTTATTTCTCTCCACTTTGCATTGCTTAACCTTTTTGTGGTGCTAAATTTTTTATTTTTGACTTATCTAAGGATGATTTAATTTTTTGCTTTTAAGTGCTGATGTATAAAAGTCAACTGCCGCTTTTGCATTATTGTTACATTCTATTGATTTATGGGATAGTTATGGTGCATATATAAGGCAGGGTTTCGATAAACTGACATGTTATTCACTGGGTAATGCATTTGGCATTTACTTCTCTAAATATTTATCTAGTCAAGATTTTAGTTTGTTTCCCTTTTTGATGGAAAAAATGCTATCTGGTGCCACCCTATTCTGCTCGTTTCCCTGCTCAGATATGTCACCTGGTGATTGGCCCAACCCCCACATGACACCCACCTGCCCCACATGCATTGAACTAGTCTGACTGCCACTTAGGCTGGGGAACTAAATGGTGAGTGGATTGGGGATCAGTGGCAATACTCTTCTTGTTAGGAGGAATATAACATCTTCTTTTCACTAGTTTTTTTTTTTTTTTTGAAAATCTTAAAAAACAACTCTTTCCTATCAAGAGCTTTAACCAAGCTTTTTTAGATCACCTGTACCTGAAAGACCACGCAACTTTATCAGTATACCTTTTCCTTGGAGATATCTATTTGCTGGTTAGTTATTTTCTTTTATTGTTCAATGCTTCCATCCATGTTGATCCTATTTCCTTTGTTTTTAAACCATGTATAACTCATAACATTGTGTAATTAGTACTTATCATTTCTTTGATTGAAAATCATCAGTTGCTATTTGTGAATCTTATGGTACACCCTTTTTTTCCTTTCAGGGTTTACAATTATAAAGGAGCTTACTGTTGAAGTGGAAAATGTTGTTGCCTCTGCAAAACCCATGCCTCCAACTTCTCAGAATGATAAAACCTCCAAGGATGAGGTGTCTGCAGTTACATCATCATCTGATGTTGATAACAAAATTGAGAAGCCTTCTACTGCAACTGAGAGGATGGCTGAGAATGAATCCACCTATGCCCATAGTGAAGATGGATCAGCTAAAAGTCCCCCAGACAGTCCTGGAAGAAATGCTTTTGACAATCTGTCTGAAGAAAATCATTTGAGATGGTCTGGAGTTCACGATATCTCACCCCATGCTAGAGAAAGTAACAGGTTTTTTGATTCCCCACCACTTCCTTTTAGAAGTGTTTATTCTTCTACCAGGTTGAGTTACCAAGATAAGGTAGGCATGGAACCCATATTAGCGCCTATATTTCTTTGGGTCTAGAACTCTAGATATTTCTATATTGACTACCCAGGAGTTTTACAAGCTGCTTACTCTCTTTCCCTTCTGATTTGCCTCTCTGGTAGGTTAGGAATAGACCTACTTATTGGGCAGGCTGGGCTCAACCAAAGGTACCACATTATTTTGGTAGGCCCATGCCTGGCCCAGCTCGGCTCAACCTTCGAGCCTACGTTCTAGATGTGAGCCCGTTACTTATCAGGCATCGGGCTTTCGGGCCAGTCCTTGGGCTTTTTGAACTTTTCAAAATTTATTCAGGCTTTCTGGACTCAAGAATCTAAAAGATTTTGTTAAGTGGGCCTTCTAGGTTTGGCGCACCTGTTGACTTTCCCGTCCACTTGTCAAACCCGACCGGCCCCTCATGGATCTTGCCATGAGAGAAGTGGGTGAGGAGGGGGTCTGCAGTCATGTCAGTGGGAATGCCGCCTGCATAGATCTTGTGCATTGACATGGGTAGGTCAGAGCCGGCGATCTCACCGAACCCAGTGGCGGCGAGCTAGGTGATGGTCATCCAGCCGTCAATCTTCTTGGAAGACTCCTTTAGGATGAGGAAGGCTCCATCGATGTGGCAATAGGTGACGAAGTCATAGCCCTTGTTTCAGCCAATGGTCCTGTCTTGTATTATGATGGCCTCCTTGAGGTTGCCGTAGGAGGCAAAGATGCAGCAGACGCGATTTTGCACCTGAGGCCGTGGATGAAGAGCTTCCGCTAGGCGAGGTCGTGGTCAGTGATGGCACGAACAATGTGAAGAATGCCAGCATCATGGCAGATGGTTTCGGCGGATGGTGGGGAGACGAGAAAAAGTGAGGGGGCACTAACCCTCAATGCCGCCACCTCTTTTTCTAATTGGGAGGTGAAGAAATGAGGGATTAGGGATAGCAATATTAGAAAAGCTTAAGGGTGCTTAAGGACCTATAATATATAATATATTTATTAATTTAATTTAACCAGGCTTGGGTCGGGCCTTGGCCGGGTCGAGGTAGACCCAAGCCCGGCCCGTTTAAGAGGCGCTCTCTATTTTTAGGGCCGGTCCGGCCTGCCGGGCTGAAAATAGTCAGACCTATGTCCGGTCAAAACGAGCCAGCCGGGCTGCCTGGTTTTTATGCAGGCCTAGTTTAGGAAGTCATGTCAGGTTTGAAAATGTGATGGGCTTGAGCTAGGATTTTGAACCAGGGTTTGCTGTGGTTAGTTTCTATTTTTTGAAATCAGGCTTAGGCTGGGCCTGGACCCTCTATTGAGTTACTTGAGGCCGGGCCCAAAGCCATCCTGCTGGCTGCCCTAGTGACAAGTAAACATTCTAATAAGGGAAAAAGGAGCCATGAACAAAGATGCTTCTTTCATAAAATTAATTCTTATATTCCAAACACAAAATAAAATGAATGTTTCTTTTGTGGAGAGACGCAAGCCACCAGTCAAAATGGTTTTCAGTACATAGAGAATGATAGGAACTAAATTATTTCAGATGTTAAATCACTAGTCTATTATTTGGTAAATTTGATTTTGCAACTATCATCATTCCTATGGGGAATTTTATAGGACTATTCTGCATATGCTGGATTAAACACAGTTTATTACTCAAGTTTGTGGTTTTGCAATAGGAATAATGCTAGTTGGACTAGTTCACCATGCACTTTCATGTGCATTACAAACTTATCATTAGCCTTTGTTGCTTGGGACCATCTCATGAAGGCCCATCTGTGATGCACAAATGCGTGAATCTTGATGCCTTTTCATTTTTTTTTCATGTCTTTGCACCTTTTTTTTGGTCCTCTACTTTGGTGATGTGCAGTATGACATAGGACTGAAAATGCACTTTTAAACCTGTATATCTATCGGGCAGTAAACAGTACCGCCAGTGTTATATTTTGAATAGCAATCATGCACAAATTTTCCCTAATTTCGTCCTTTACAATTCTTGTGATTTCGTATGATGGCTAGATCTAGAGAATCTTACTTTCTACTTTGTACTGCAGTATTCATGGTCTTGCTGAATCGTCTGTGTGTGTGGACAAGTTTGTCGATGAGCACTCGTGGAGTCCAACTTTTGATCGTGGTGATGATACTGATTCAATATGGAACTTCGATTCTAAGGTATATCGATTTATTGTTCCAGTAAAGTATACTGTGCCAGTTTTTATCTCAATGCAATGTGCATATAATTTCTTTGTTTAGTTTCTGATTTTGCAATCTCACCCATTCAGGAGAGTGATAATGATAAGAACAGACAGAGCTTCTTTGGATCTGATGACTTTGGTCTATTTCCAATCAGGACAGACTCTCCAACTGCAGCTAGTGTATTTGGGAGAGATAAGAAAAGCCCAATATTTGATTCAGCTCCAAGTACACCTCTCTTCAGCTCTAGCTTCTCGCCAAGGTTGAATGAAGGACCAGATGACAACTCTTTTGACAGTTTTGCTCATTTTGATTCCTTCAGAATGCAAGAAAGCGGTGTTACACAAGATCAGTCTTTTGCAAGGTTTGATTCCATTCATGGCACGGACTATCATGATAGTGGTGTTCCAAAGTATCAGACACTCGCAAGGTTTGATTCCATGCGTAGCATGACTGACTACCCACAGCATCAGACCTATGCAAGGTTCGATTCCATTCAAAGCACTGCTGACTACAGTCGGGGTTTCTCTTTTGATGATGCTGATCCCTTCGGCTCTGGACCATTTAAGTCTTCAGGAACTCATAGCCCAAGAACTGGAACCGATAATTGGAGTGCATTTTAGTCAGTATTGCACTACTGAGAAAGCTTTTTATTTGTGCCTTAATGCTGGATTATCCAATCAGGAATGATTTCTCCGATTTTGTGTGCTCTAAACCTGTGAAGATTGTTTGTATGTTTGGAAAACATCTGTCTTCTTTGTCATCAACATTTTTTTCCCCTTTAAATTTCTGTTTGTCGAGGATGGGGGTAGAAAATTTTCATTTCTTCCGCTTACATATTTGATGTGGCATGATGAACATTCTTATAGCATGTATTCCTTATTATTTGTCATTTAAGCTTTTGAATCAGAACGTGTTAAGGTATTCTGCTTATATTTTGTATATGGCGTTGGTTTCTTGTATCTGTGGTAGCCTGAAGGCTCTAAAAGGTGATTTTGAAGGTTGTGGTAAACTGAACGATGTTTCTTTTTCTGCAACAGAGAATGTATTCTTGAAGAAAACATCATTTAGACTTCAAACCGTATATCACCATAGTGTTTCTGTTGCATTATATCTACAGTTCAATGGGTTATATGGTAGTTTTAATTAATTCTTTTACGGATTTATGCTATTGTTGTGGATTTTGGTTTGTATTTGAGGTGAAACCGTGGAAGCGTTTGTATGTTCGTCTTCAACGCTTTTCCCATGAAAGTTATTTGTACAATAGTTTCTTGGGAATTTGAAAATTGGGATATCGGTGTGCGCGGGTCACCAGCGCTGGCTGGTACAGTCAGCGCTGCCGTAAGATCGTATGTTGACAAAGTATGTTGGCTGTTATGATGGCCATAATGGTTGCGTTGTTTTTTTTGTTTTTTTGGGAGAATAATGGTTGCGTTGCTTTGAAGCATGTTGATGCTACTAGCGTCAACTTTTGTTAAAAGCCCAATATTGTTAATGCATGCGAAGTGCTGGATATGCACTCGACCATATAAATCATTCTTTCATGGTGCATTTGTAGTTGCCTTGTGTTCGGAGTGGTGATTGATAGAAATGGTAATGGATAGAATTTAAGTCGGATATTGTACTATTCATCTTCAAATCCAGACTTAATATTCTATACTTAAATCTTATCTGATATCCGATCAGATAAAAAAAGAGATATTCATCTCCATACCTGATGAGTTCAAGGAGATCCACAGATAATCCATTTTTTCATATCCAATCCATACTCGCATCTTACCTATCTCATATCCAAAAAAATAAACAACCAAAATAATTTTATGTATATTATCAATCAATATAAAATTATCAATTCAACATAAAATATAATTTATAAGTCTAGATTTATATAAATCAAATATAAAAATAGAATTACAATTCAACATAGAACACATAAATAATCAAAATAATTTTATGTATATTATCAATCAAAACAGAATTATCAAAATAAAATTATAAACACATATATTTGGATATGGGTTCGGATATTATCCATACTCATAGGTTCGGATCAGGTTCGGATAGAAAACAGTACTATCCATATTTTATCCATATCTGTACTATAATTTTTAGATTTTATCCAAATTTAATTAAATTTTATTTTTTAAATTTAATTAAATTTAAATAAAATACATAATCGGATCATATCCATTTTGCCATCTCCAGTGATTGATGTTGTTTTTTGAGTGGACTGTACAGTGGAAAATGTGCAGGACCCTGAGTGATTTCCATGGGTGTGGTACTTACCATTTTAAGGCTACACTTGAATTTGAGTGTGTGATTGCATGTGGTGAAGTGCACTTCGATTACCACCAAACCCAAGACAAAACGGCGGGTCCGATTTTGAAAATCACCATCCCTTCTTTCATTCCGGCTTTGAAAATTGAGTCGACTTCCCTTTTTTTTCTTTTTTCTGGATGAGATTTAATCAGCTTCTACTTAGTATGCTCATGTATCATCTATTTTAAATTATTACAATATTACTAATGTCGTTTGCAATCTATCTAAAACTTAATTTATTTATAAAAAATAGATGAAAGATTTAAATTCAGTCGGCATAGTTGAACACACTCTGTCGAATTATGATAATAGCAAGTTAGCAACTAATATATATATATATATATATATATATATATATATATATATATATATATATATATATATATATATATATATATATATATATATATATATTATCGTTCAAGTGAATCATTCTGGTCGTCAAACAGCTTTACTTTATACTAGTTTAGAACCCTCATGCAATACATTTGATGCCAAATTCAGCTATTCCTTATTGATCAGAGTTGGCACTTTGTCAATAAAATCAATTACATATATTATTAAATATTTATATTATAATAATATAATTTATATATATATATATATATATATATAATAAAGATAAAAATTTCAACAATAATTATCCAGATTTCTTAAGCTTTCTCAGTATATCGGACCGGCTCAACTATATTAAACTTTCTCTACCAAAACAAAAGAAAAAAATTATATTAAACTTTATGTATAATATCTTTGAGCCATATCTTTCTCTTTTCGCGGAATGCAGCGAGTCGAACAGCAAAAATCCAATCTCGAAAAGATGAAACAAAAAACAAAGAGTGCATGAAAGAAAAAAAAAAAAAGACACTATCTTTTAATTTTTGACTGTGGAGAATCAGAGGGAAAAAAGGAAGATAGAGAAAGAGAGATTGCTATCGATGCCGATGCCATTACCCTTGCGGTCACCGTTCCCACTCCACTTCCCTTTATGATGGGCTCCTTCAAAACCCCACATAGCAGAGCTTAGCATGCACCTCCTCCATCTACGTCACCTCCGCCTGCGGCAGCTTTACGGGCCATGCTTCCCCTATCACAGCCACCGCCACCACCACCCCATGGAGACCCACACCCTCATCCCCTGCTCGGGCCCTGCCGCCGCTGCCATCCTGCTTGGGGTCAAACCGCCCCTCCTTTGGCTTCTTGATCACGGTCCATCACTTCGTCCTAGCCTTAGTGCCTGCTGACAGAACACCATCGACCGTTGCACCACCATGAGCATCAGGAGATTCACCAGTCCGCACAAGAGAAAGAATGGCTCCATCATGTTAGATGTATGCCCTAGAAGCCAATTATTGGTTGACATATTTTTGTTCTATAACACATATTTATACTTAAACTATTGATTTAATTAATAAAAGATAAATATTCATTTTTCATTCAAGTGTTATATGTCTTTGAGTCATCTTTGGAATTGATGTTACGATACATATTTTCAAGTGTTGAGAATTAGAGGCATGTATGATCGATTCTTAAATTGCTCCCGATCATAGGGTAGTCATGGAGATAGTGATCCATCCAGATAGATCGACGCACAGTTCGCTTTCTTTGGGATAGATGAGTCTCTAGTCTACAGTATAGAGACACTGAGTGGAAAGTACGGATAATTGTTAGAGAATAACTTGTATTGAGTGTGACCATATGAGAGATCATATGAATTTCTATTCGATCGTCAGTAATTATCTCGATGCTGTAGTTGTGTGACTAATCTTTGACCTGCGGTGTCATAGTTGCTCATAGTAAGACTGCTATAGTTCGACTACACAAACATTAACTCGATCATGAGTTTTTGTAGTGGATGTTGATTTTAGTTGGTTGAACTGTGTGAGCAATGTGTGAATTTATATGAGATTTATCGACCTTGATAGAGAGGAGTAGTCCTATGAGATTTGAGAAGCTGAGTCCACAAGTCTATGGCCATAGCAGTGTGATTATTGAAAAGGAGTTTTCATTTGAAATCATTATTGGACTTGAGCTAATCATATCTATCATATGACTGATGATGAGGTTTGACAATTTATCCATGATCTGCCATCTAGTCGGGACTCATGATAGAAGGACTGTATCATACATTAACTACACCTAAAGGTTCTATTTCGGTTCTACTGGGTTGCCACTATATATTGCTAGATGTCATTGATGGATTGTGAGGCTCAATAAGATCATTTTGGATCAATGATTCTTGTCGAGTTAGAGTGAAATTATTTTGACCTACTGAAAAGGGTTTCAGTGATACCTATGATAGAGATCATTATATATCTTATTACCAGACAGAATTGAATCTATGGGGCATGCATAAAGAGAGAAGATCTAGATTGGTTAATAATTGGACTTATGAAATACCAATTTATATGGATTTAGAAAAATTCTATTGGGTTCATGTTAACCTTGCTAGCACCTGGATGAACCCAATTCCTCTTGTAGATTTGCTTATATGATAAGCATTAACTAATTCCTACACTTGATTTGAACCTAATTGAATTTGATTCAATAAGATCCAATAGTTGGATGTTTAATTTATGGCTTGCATTAAATCAAGAAAGAGTTTCTTAATTTTATTCATTAAGAACCTCTGAAGTGAATTTATGAAACCATGTGGATTGATTTGAGACTTTTTGTTGGATCTCATATAATGGGATGCCTAGCATTGGGTGTGAGTATGGGTGAGTTATGGGTGGTGCCTCATTTATTTGGTTCAAGTATATTTAAGCTAAGACTTCTAATATGATTAAGAAGAAGAATCCTAATTTGATTAGGACACCCTTGTGTTGTCTATATAAAAGGCCCTAGCCTTACTCTTCTCATGATCTCACTTCCTCTCTTCTTTGCTCCCACCTTTATTGTGCCAATCACCTCCCCTCTCTTTCCTCTTTCTAGCCCACACCTTCTCTCTCTTGGCATCCCTTTGTTGGAGCTTTTAGAGAGGTGGGCGGTAACATTATTTTGGTGACAATTGGTTGGCGCCAAGTTGTTATTTGGTTTCATCTTCTTCCTCTCAAGTTGTTGGGAGTTAGTTACAACCACTTCTTGATTGTTGTTCTTCTTGATTAGTTGAGGGATCAAGAAAAGTTCTTGATTTTTTCAAGAATCAAGAAAGAAAGATCAAAAGGATTCATAATTTTAAACCTATCCAGGTTTGATTCAAACTTATTCAGATTTTTGGTTCAGGCAAGCAGGATTAAGAAGAGCCTATCTAGGTCGGTCTTGTGGATACCCATAAAGATAGAATGTTTGTGTTACTGATTCAGAATTTGTTTAGCTTCAGATCCAGGGATTGAATTAGATTCAACCCTAGTTACAAGTTTGAAGCAAAATTAAAGTGATTCATGTATGTGAATTGATTACAAATTTTTTTTATTTATCTTAAAATTAGATTACGTTGATTTCAGCATATGAACTAGATTCATATGTGTTTTTATGTGATTAATAAATATTTAAATTAAAAATATTTTTATTTAATTTTTTTATTATATTTTAAATTTAAAAAAATTTTAAAATCTATATACACTAACAAACGTAAAAAAAATTCAATGCATCAGATCCACGGTTGTTCGTCGATGCGAGCCAGCCATTTACGATCTACGTCTCTCTCATCCTCTACTTACTTTGCAACCTCCACTATCCTGAGAAGAGAAAGACTGACTCGTGATCGTTTGTCTCCTTCTATTTTTTCAAAAGATCATTCGGCTCGTTTCACTTTTTCAAAAGATCGTATAGCTTCTTCGGCCACGTGTAAAACAGAGATGCGTCAATATGATTGCTCTATTTTAATATATATATATAGATAATAGATATAATAGATAGGAGTCCGGAGGTTTGCCAGTTTCTCCGTTATCTGGTGGTGGGCTCGCGGGAGTCCCCGCGCCCTAAAACCCTAAACCCGAAACCAAACTCTAGATCCTGTAGACTGTATCCTCCTTCCATTACGGCGTCTTGGAAGTCTTCAGTTTCTCTTCTGGATTCGCGCGATGGAAACGATGGTGAAGAAGTTTCAACAGAAGTACAAGAGGGTGAGGGACGAGATGGGGCGGTGGGACGAGCTCCAATCCCGATTGCTCTCCCAATTTGGAAACGCCTCCTCTATCATCGAGAGACTGGAGGTCAAATATCTTCCCCGATTTCTTTTTTTTTTTTTTTTTCTCCTCTCCTTTACTTTTCTTCTCTTCTCCATCTTCTTTTCCTTTCTTTGCTTCCAGTCTCAGTGAATTTTCTTTGAACTGTAGTTTCTTGTCGCTTTTTGTTTCGAGTGATCACAAAACGAAGCAAATTTTCTGAAATGATCACATGGAATACTTTCCTGTTGAACATGAGTCTGTAATTTATTGAAAAGTTAAAATTTTGTGGCAGAATGGATGATGGTTTGAGTTTTTTCAGAGGTAGTTGTGAAGATCGTTTTTTCTGTTAAATTGCATGCTAATAATTCAATCAGTTTGTTTCTTTGAATGATTTGGTTTTTAATCAGTTTTTAGTACTCTGTGGGATCAGTAATGATTTTGATTTTTTTTTCTCTCTATATATCTGCGATTCCGGAGTTCTTCAATTGTTCATAGAAAATCTTCTTTTATCATTTATGAATGGTGGGCATTATTTTTTTTTCTCCCCCATAATTAGGTGCTTAGAGAGGCTAAAAATTATGGCGCGCTAAGATGTGTCCCCGGCATTAGAGAGGCAGTCTTGGGGAAACAGATGGAAGCCTTGGAAATGATCTTTTGTTCCATGAGAGAGACAATGTGAGCTGCTTTTGTTATTATTCTAAATTGCTGCTTTAAACTAGCTTATGGTTTATCTTTCTGTTCTTCTTGTAGAACGTCTGATCTTTGGTAACAGTTAATACATATTTAGATTCTTGCCCTATTCTTATGGTTTATCTTTCTGTTCTTCTTGTAGAACGTCTGATCTTTGGTAACAGTTAATACATATTTAGATTCTTGCCCTATTGTTGCAATTATTACATCATCATATGCCGTTTCTGAGTTAGAAAGCATCTTATGTTTTCTTTTATATTTTGGAATTTTCTGTTTCCTTCAAGATAGTTGCACTCAGAATTATGATAATTAAGAAATATATCACCATATGCTCAAACTCAAATCCCAAAATCTGAAAACCTTTACAGTCTTTCCAAGTGTTTAAGAATCTTCATCAACTGGGGCTTAGAGATCTAATGTTATCATTGACATAATCTTAGTCTAGCATCTCGCATAAGCAGTTTTATATAGGCCAGTCTTGAAATGCAGCACAATCATGCTATTCCAAGGTGCAGTTAACAATATTAGTTGAGTTCATGTTTGTGGTCTTACAAATCAACAACTAATTTCTTATGCTGATAAATGCGGATGGTTTTTTATGTTTATTGGGATGTGAACTTAAAATTTGCCTTTCAACTTGTCTCATAGGCAACTTGAGTATTAGAATATGGCAATAAGTGACTCTGCTTTGGTCTCGAGATCTTTGTTGAAGGGTTTGGAAATAGGAGGTGAAGGCTAAACTTGACTAACAGAAATTGTGAAAACGATTAAGAACAAATGCAGTAACATTGGAAGTAGTACTTTATGGGAACAACTAAATAAAAGTTTTCATGAAGTAGAAAAAATAGTTGAGACAGAGCACAGGGATGTTGGTTATGATTACAATTTATTACTGTAATGGGTCTTCTTTTTAGTGTCTAATCTTTTCTGTATCATAAATTCAGGAAAGAGTTTCACAGTGTTGTCATGTCTCTTGGTAAGATTGCACATGATGGGAGCCAACTATTGAAAGGAGGATCAGCACCAACTACTCGGCAAATGCGACTGCAAGTTGGAATATGGCCAAGTCTTGCAGATTGCCTGGATGGGCTTAAGTCAATTCACGAGATGTACCAATCTGAGTAAGAATGATTTTTCCTTTTATAGCTTATTGTACATTTTCTTGGATATTCTTTAGGCTTTATACTTGTATTAATAGGATCAGTACTATGTTTGTTTTTCCTAATTACAGCTACCTAAGTTGTTGAATATCAGGCATTTTCAAGTCACCCTTCTGGATCAAGATATCTTATGTACATATTTCATAGCTGATAAGTTATCAGGCATTTTCAAGTCACCCTTCTGGATCAAGATTACACATATATCTCAAGGCTGATAGATTATATAATTTTTATTTAGTACATGCATTTTATTTGCCTGTGACCTTAAATTATTTAGCAATCTTGTTAATCTCTCTCTCTCTTTTCTTCATATCAGCTTAAACTGCCATTGATTGTGGTCTAAGTTTGCCTTTTTCAGGTACCTTCTTAAATCATCTGTGATATCCTCATTGACATGGAAGTGCAGGTAAATTGGATTGTTGTTTTTTAAATAAATTAAATTTTGTAAATAAATGAATAACTTAGAATTTTTTTCTACTGTAGTTTTTGTTTTTGTTTTTTTGTTTTTTTCACTTGGATCATGATGCACATTTAAATACATTTATTTATAGCTAAAAAATTCGATATATACATGTATATGTGTAATTCACCTCTTGCAGGATTTCTATTGTGTCATATGCACCACTCAAATATTTAGTCATGCATACATGCATTTCTTACGTTTAATACCAAGACATAATTTTGGAACATATTTGGAACACTGCATGTAATTTCTGTGTGAAACTAGACACTGAAAAGAGTATTGAAAGGGCCTACCTGCTAAGCGAATGTGCTGATGGTGGAATACACAACCTGTAAGATCCATGAAGTGACCTTACTAGAGGACTTGACATGTGTCATTTGTGTTCGCGTGCAAGTCTCATGGATGATAGTATATGATAATCTTGTTAATTTATTAAGATTGTATTTTTCTTTTAATTATTGATCTTAATTAATAAGGTGGTGTTTGCATACTGGCCTCTAGTTAGGTTATGCTATTGACCTTCTACCTTGCTGAATTGTTTGTTGCATAATACTGACTTTATAATAATGTTCTTGGTTCATGAATCCATGTTTGGATGTATCTGAGATGTCAAGTGGAATTTACCTGCTCTAATCTGAAGTCCAATGCTTCATGAAGATTGAAATCATCAAGATTTGTAACAAGTAAAAAGGAGCCTCAATATATTCTTATTCTAAGCCGTCTGCATCAGTGGGTTTCAATTTGACTTTTCAGCCATATCTTGATACATTTTTGCATGAAAGCTCCACATTTTGCCAAGATGTTAATTGAGTGTATCCATGTTTGGATGAATTTGTTATATGTAATGTCACTGAGAGTTTTTGTTAATTCATTGTAAGTGTTATGCTTTGTGAGAATCATAATATAAATAATTAAATATAAGAAACCCTAAGTTACAATGGAAATAGAGTAATAGACAGAATGTGGAAGGTACCTAGTAAAGTAGTAAAAAATAAGAAAAAGGGAAAACATAAGAGAGTCTCTCAAAAAGACATTGTCTGCCTTCTGAAGACTGAAGAGAGAACCTCACAAAGACATTGCCTGCCCACTGAAAATATACTGACTTCTCAGTTCTTGTCATGAAATGCATGTGTAGGTACATGTTTTCTTAAACATCAGATCATGTAATCGTGGCTTAACATATCTGTCACTATGGCTAAAGTTGAATCAATAGGTATGATGGTTGTTGATGTCCTGGTAATTCTTTGCTCGTTTAGAATTTATGTTGTTGTTGTTTTTTCTTTTTTTTTTGGTTACATAACTTAGAAGTTATGTTGTTTATTAAAGCACTTATCTCATGCTCTGGAAATGCTCTATGCCATCACTTTAGCATCACTTTTTCTGGTTATTTGTTGAAATTGGAGTTACTTCTCATTTTAAGTTGTGCCTGTTGAGTAGTATTAGAATGCCTTGTCAGACACTGCTAGAAAACTTAGTGGGTTTTTGGACATATTTCAGCAAGTTATCAAGAATATATTGTCAATCTTTTGCTGCAAGTGCAAAATTGATACTTCCAATTTTCTAGTGAAAACAGAATTTAAAAGTACAACTTGACCATGCTATCTTGAAATTATTGATCTGAAATACTAAAACTCCCATGTGATAAATGATCAGGTGCCTGGCATTAATTCTGCATCTTCATTGCTTGTCTGCATATGTTGAAAATAGATCAAACTTATTGTTTATTGTGCAATCTAGCCTTTGTTAAATCTAATGTTCGTTGTCTTGTAAAGCAGTGAGCTTGATAACCAAGATGCCTGCTCCTAGACTAATGAACGACTGTGAATTCTATTGTTATGCAGTGCTAGTGATATTGTTGCACTACGTGAACTCTTGGTGGATCAACCTAACATCCCCAAAGATGAAGGTATGAAGCAAATTAGGGTTTCTGTTGCACCATGCAAGAATTGATTCTAAAATGTATGGAAAGCATTTTAAGAGCATTCATATAGAGGTTGCCTATCATTGTTGTGCTTCACATTACTGATTCTTGATTTTATCTTATGCAGTGCAATCGATTTTTGATATAATATTTGCAGAAGAGATCTACTAAATCTTTTGCATGCTATTCTGTTGGATGTTTCTCTGGACAGCTTTAAGAGTCGCGTAAGACACTGCTACCTTGTTTCTTTACCTACTAATAGCTTTCCTCTGCTGCTGATTTGCAGGTGTAGAATCCAAAATGCAAATTTAATCATTTCTCTTAAAGTGACCATGTAATAATATTTGGGTCCGGGTTTAGTTTCTAGGCTGGAGAGAGGAAAAAAGGGGGGAGATTTCTGCTATGCTTCAGCTGATTGATCTATTTTCACATCTAACAATATCAATAGTCTAGGATAGCGGAAACCTGGGTTTAGATGAAATGAAGCTGTAAGTTAAGCAGAAGTGATAGCTGATGATAGCTAGGAACATGGTTGATATTTTGTTAGTTTCATGATTACTGAAATACTTTGAAGTTATTGTTACTGGTGAAATAATGTCAAAGTTTAGAGGGTGCTTACCATGCCTCCAACCTCTTCTGTTTTGATTATTGACTAGTTTTATTTTTCTCAGGTGGGACATATCAAGAAATTACATCTGCTGGAGTCAGATCAAGGTCCCATGTCATATATGACAGAATCGTTAAAACATCATCAATATTGTGGGCTTTAAATGTGGAAGGCCAGAAGGATCAGTTCTGGTATTTCTGATTTTGTTACTGTCAGACTGCTGAGGATCCATGGATGAGTCTGTATCATAATGTTACTCCTGTAAGGAGTCTAACATCCAGTTATTCCATGGAAGACTACTGTCATCAACGTGTGCAACCCAAGAGCATGATAACAATGTTACCTCTTTTTTTTATTTTTGTTGGTTTAAGGCTATTGCAATATGCTTGGTCCTATATTACAGAGGCTAAATGTAACCAAAACAAGCTAGGGTTAATCAATTTATCGGGCGTGGACTTTTTCCCCCCATTTCATGTCTTTTTTTTGTTTTTTCTTTTTGCACAAAAAATAAATACTATGCTTATTTTATTTTTCAGACCTAAAGTCTAAACTCTAAACCGCATCCTTACCGGATATTTCAGGTCTAACCCCTCTCCTTAGTGTCGGCAAGGCACTACTAATTCTTATTTTTCGGAAAGGCACTACAAATCCTTATTTTCTTGAGAAGGCCTTGACAATATAGTAAGATAATGGTTGGATTGGATTGTTAGTAGGCCTAAGTTGGCCAAACCTTGCTTGGTTGGTTCAGGTTTCAAAAGAGAAGTCGAGAATTGGGATGGGTTGACAATGTAGAGAATTTGGATCCTTTCCAGCCCCACAGGAATATATGAATGCTTAGTTTCAAACAAGGGTCCAAACGGCTTAACACTTAGAGAGGTTTAAAGTTAAATATTAAAATATAATTTTTTTATTTAAATTTATATAAATTTTTTATTGAAATTTTATTTTTTTAATTTTTTGAGATGTAAAATTTTTAATTAAATTTTTATGATCAAATTCTTCTAACATTTCTTTTTCAATTGATAATATAACTAATCCATTTAATCTTTCTTAAGGTATTGTTGATCTTAAGTAAAATTTTATTAATACAAGATCTTATATTTTTTAAATGGCTAATACAAGATCAATAATTAAAATTTCTAATTCAATGAATCAAGTATTAAATAAAATAAAGATAATATAATATAAATTTTAAATTAAATAAAAAATCTGTAAAGATCAGAACAATAGTATCCGATTATTGAATTCTGATTGCAAATGAGATGAATAATCAACTAATTATCTTGTACAAGAGTGCAGACTGCAGAAAATATGAGTTAGAGCCATAGAAAGTATTATCAAAGAGAAGTGTAAAGAGAATAAGGAAAGAAGAATTAAGAAATAGATATCATAAATTAAAAAAAAAAAAAGACTTACTTTTAGAGGAAAAAAATATAGCCATTGTGCATATATCCGTTGATTGATTGAAAATTGGCATCTAATTAGAGAAGTGAGAGAATATATGGGCATTGTTAAAATGGAAGTATTAATCAGAGCAATGCATCAGGAGAAAATATAATTTTACTGATCAAAACCAAACCAAAACAAAGCCATATCTTTAACCATAGTACTAGAATCCTTATAAAGTACTCAAGCAAAAGGGTTGATAGAGATCAAGAACCTAAAATAACGGATGAGAAATTGATTTTGATAAGAAAAAAAGTTAAAAAAAATATGGATCAGTAGAGATGAAAAAACTATCAAATTTGATCAGAAATAAAAGAAGGATGATGAAGAGAAAGAAAGGGGTGGAGATCGACTTACGCTGGATGATGTCGTAGATCTTGTCACGTCCCAAATCTAACATCCGGATCGGATACGTGATAGCCACACACTTCTTAGAGAAAGCCCTAAAGAATATACAAGGCCAAAATTAAATCATTACAATCTTAACATCCATAATATTTAATTCTAATAATAATTAGTAAAACTTGCATAATTACAATTGAAATTCCTTCAATCCTCTGATCAGGTATCAATGGCACTCTATCTATGCATCCGCTCACTCGCAAATCCAAACCATAGCCAACTATGAACATCCTGTAACTCTGAGAAGAAAAAAAGAAATGAAAGGGTGTGAGCTTTACAGCCCAGTAAGAATTCCTATATCACACTGATATAATAATATCATTTAAAAATAAGGATAAACAATAAAACATAAAATCCAATGTTCAATGTCTAGAATAATGCAAATATCCATAAATTATCTATCTTGTAAAAAAAGATGCATTATCATATGTTAACAGGTAAAATATTTTTTATTCAACAATTGTTTCGTATCTTATCTTTTATTTCTCTTTTCATAGTCACATGATTTTTAACCTTTTCTTTCTGGCTCTGGACTAACCAAGTCTATACCTCAGTCATTATTCGAATCAATTTTCACTTAAAAGCCTTTCAAGGCAGTCCCAGGATGAGCTCCTGGCTGGTTGTCTCACATACGAAAGCCCGTGAAAAGCTGTCCCAGGCATAAGCTCCTGGCGGACTGTCCCAGGTATGAACTCCAAGCCGGCTGATCCACCTATAAGCCAGTGGGAGCTATCCCAGGCATAAGCTCCTGGCGGACTGTCCCACATGACAAGGTTAGTCCATACCATATCTTTCTTTTTCATTTAATCATTATGTATTGATTTTATCAAATCAATTTCGACTTACATTATGATCAATTTAGATATGTCATATTTATATAATCATGCCATCAAACTCTGATACATATACATTGATATAACATACTCATGCTCAAAATTATATAAGCAAATAATGGTGTCTCGAATATAGCAAATTCATCGATCTCAAATCTAACGATGCAAAACCAATGATGCAAGATCAATGATAAAATAGCATATGTATAATGGTGATCATGTACAGAAATTTTTACCTCTATCGGTGACTGATTCAAGCATAGAAATCAACAAATTCTTTGATTTATGAATTTTTGAAAATCAGATATTCTACTCGATATCTTATGTAAACAGTCGTATCTCTTCATGATCCTGATCAAATATAAAAATTATATATGGAGAAATTATCAATAATCGATCTTAATAACACAAATCCAGGACTTCTCTTAGGATTATCCAAAATTAGGATTTGTCTACATATCTGGACCCTCCATTGGTCTACAAGATTTTTAGAGAGAGAAAATTCATGAAGAGAGAGAAAATTTTAGAGAGAGAAAGTAGAGAGAGAAAATAGAGAGAGAAAATTTTTATATCCTTCAAATGAGGCAATCATGATCGAGATTATTAGAGATCATATCAAGATGACTCAATATGAATTAACCATGATCGATGTTATAAATTTTGAATAAAGATCGGATTGGAATCCAATCTACTGCATAAATTTCGAAGCACTCTCAGATCATCATATTTTTATCTCAAATTTGCTTTAGGATCCGTGATGCAGTTAGAGAGAGTAAAAAGACACTAGAGAGAGAAATTCTATAGAAAAAGTAGAGAAAGAATCTAGAGAGAGAAATTGGAGAGAGAAAGTAGAGGGAGGAGAGAGAGAATTTTTTTTTCTTTTTTCTTTCTATTTTTTTATTTTTTTTTCTTTTTCTTTCTTTCTTTCTTTTTTCGTTTTCTTCTTCCTTTCCTCTTCCTGGGCCGAACAGGGGGAGAACCAGAGGGAAGGGGCTTGATGGCTCGAGCTCCGACGAGGGGCAGCGGTGTCTGGTCGACGGCGACAGAGCAAGGAGAGGCGGGCGGCGAGGTTCGACCGGCGAGAAACTTAGAGAAAATCAGAAAAATAGGGGATCCGCCCCTTACCTCTTGTTTTCCAGTCACTGACCGATCGCTGGCGGCCAAGACCCATAGGGAAGGAAGGCTAGGAGGTAAGAGTTCTATCCTAGGGGTTAGACGCCGCAATCGACGGCGTCGGTGGCTGGAAAAGAGAGGAAAGGGCCCGGCCGAAACAGAGCAAAATATGGTTCACCCTTTTCATAAATTTTTCGACGAGCTCGATGGGCGGCGAGGGTGCACGAAGCCATGAAAAAGAGGGAAAGAAAGAGAGAAAGGAGGAGAAGGGCTTACCTCAAGCTTCACCAGCATCGTCGGCTCTAATTTTCGGCGAGCACGAGTACGAGAGGTCACAACTTCAACGGAAGAAATCAAGAGGAAAGGAGAGGGAGGAAGGCCGGTAGAGGGTCATGAGGGAGAGGGGAGTCTTATTTATAGAGGGTCCTAGAGCTCTAAGGGTCCTAAAATTCTTCTCCGTCCGGGATTCATCGGAGAAGAAGATTTCCATCAGGAGTCTTCCGTTCCATTTTTTTTTTTGTATGGGCTTTGGGCTTGGTCTAGGGCCCAAATGGGCCGGATGTTACATTCTCCCTCCTTTCAAATAATTTCATCCTCAAAATTAAGTTATGTTGTTTGAGATACATATTATAAAGTATACATTCTTCATGTCATTCTCAAGCTTTTAATAGTCTGAGCTCCTCCTTGATGGCCATGAGGAGAGGCTTTTTAGGATCAGAGCCATCCTGGGCCTTGAGCTCCTCCTTGGTGATCTCGCCAAGCTGGACGGGGGGTGGGATGGGCTCGATAGCCTTGAACTCGAGCTCGCACTTCCTTGAGACGGGCAGGGGCTGGAGTAAATTGGAGACCGCATAGTAGCCGCACCGTCTACCACATGTGTTGCAACTTCGAAAAGAAAAAAAAATTGACCATCGCACCTTTCCACTTTCCTTGCCACCGCTCAGTCGTTGGAAGCTCGGAACCCCCCCACCATTGGAAGCCTGGAACTCCACCGCCATCGGAGATGCCACTTAAGCCTGGAATGTCTGCTGTCGGAGACTGAAAGATGCCCCTCAAGCCAGACTACTACCGTCGGATGAGTTCGCTTCCTTTCTATTGACGGTAGTGCCGCTAGTACCTTCGATAGCCTCCTCATCGGTGTCACCCTCACCCGCCTCGAGACCTCTCTCTGCAAGCTCTCCGATGACCCCACCATCTGGATTGTTGACTTCTTCACCCGCGGCCTCGATGAGCATCCGCTCTTCTCTGCCAACGATGCCGTTTGCCTCCTCACCAAGAACTACTCCCAAGTTCTGTGAGGCCATGATTCCCATCTTGCCGTCTCCGGCGAGAAGACAGCTCTAATAAATGTCAGGGTGGATGGCTCCCATCTCGCTATCTCCTGTCTCGCTGTCTCCCGTCTCATCATCTCACGTCTCTGGTGTTGTTCATCTTCCTGTAGGTGGACGGCTGGACGTGGTGGAGACAGATGGCAGGAGGGTCCGGGGATTTAAAACAAGTGGAGGTTTAAAACAAGGGCTTTGGTGGCTTTATCCTTAAGCTAGCCCTGTCCTTTCGGCTAATTGCTCAACTCTGGTTTGCTGAAGTTGAGTTTGCTAAAGTTGGGATATGAAGAATTTGGAGGCACTGTTTCATGATAAGATGCGGAACGATAATATTTTGTAGCAAAAATTTACATCTAGACGGAATATGAGGTATCTTGGCAATCCTTTTTGTTCTTGTGAGAAAAGGAGATCAGCTAGGACTCCGAATGGAGAGAGGAGAAGAAAGTAGAAGAAATATGAGGTATCTTGGTAATCCTCTTTGTTTCCGTGAGAAAAGAGGATCAGCTAGGACTCTAAATGCAGAGAGAAGGAGAAAGAAAGGAGAAGAAAAAAAAAAGAGGAAGGATGGAAGAAAAGAGAAAGAAGAAGAATTAAAAAAAAAAAGAAAAGAAGGGATAAGAAAATAGAGAAAGTAAAGAAAAGGATATAGAAGAAGGTAAAAAGAAAATAAAAAAAGTATGAAAAAAAAAAAAAAAAAAAGAAAGAGTTAGAGATAAAGGATACTTATCGAGATCATTGTTAAGATGGAACGAGGTAATGGGATGTCCAGTGTTACAGAGAAATCGAGACATCTTTATTTTGCAAGATTTAAAATTTTATTCAGTTAGGTCATTATTATATGGATGGTGTTAAATTTTACACTGTGCATTTAGGAAATTAAATTCTAGAATTAGCCTAGCTTAACTAAGAGCTCTTTGTTAAGCTGGTTGGTTACCATTTGATTTATAATGATTTCTTTTTGTATTTTTGGAAAAGCTTGGAAAAATAGGCATCATGAACAGGCAACTCCTGCACATGGAAAAATTTTTCTGGTGTTGTAATCCTATAATTTTAATTTATCTTCTTGCTAAAAAGTAATATTTTAATCTTTACTTAATAAATGAAATTTTTATAATATTACCTTTTGAAATATCACAATAAAAGCTATTTATGAATCTGTTATACATCATTCCGCCATTAAGTGCTTAAGAAATATAGATTTTGAATTCCTTTTAAAAGGCAAATAATGGTCCGTTACTGCATATCGCAAGGTGGATTTGCAAACAAACAGTTCCAAGGTAACACCTCATTTATATATCCGCGCATATTTGCAAACCCCATCGGGCGACGGAGACTCGGAGTCAACGGTCGTCCGAATGATTTCATAAAAAAAGGCAAAGCCAAGCAAATAAGAGAGGGTAGGAAAAAAAAAAAGGGAGAGGTTTTCTCACCGGGCGAAAAATAAAAGCTCCTCCTTTTAATTCTCGAGGGATCGAAATCGATCCCTTGTCCAGGACTTTGGGTGTCAAAGATGGCGAGAGATTTCTGCGACGTCCGAATCCTTCTCTTCGTCGCCGCGGCGGCCTTCATCTACATCCAGGTTTCTCTTATATCCCTCCTTTCTTTCTTTTTGGTTCTTTTCTTTAAACCCTACAATTTAGGAGTAGGCTGCAGTGGTAAACCTTCATCCAAATCTTTGCACCTCTTTTGATGATATCGTTCTACGAAAATCCTTTTCTTGTTCCACGATTCATGTAAGTCACGGAGCTGTGTACACAAGAAAACCAAGAATGTTTCCCCCAATTGTTGAAACGAGAATTAATGACGAAGCTTATATATGGTGAAGATGCTAAACTAGATGAGTAAAGAGTGCTTGTTTAGGTTAGAAATATAAAATTTGTGTCTTCTTAATAGAAGTGGTGATGTTCGACCGACAATTGAACGGTGAGATCTTGCTATGATATCATTACGAAGAAGTTGTGGTGAAAGAGGTTTTATTAAGTTAAACTTACGGTGTAGGAGTTTGGGGAAGGGGAGGATAGGATTTCAGAAGTTTAACGCTATATGGTTGATATTTATGAGATAGGAGGAAACAACATAACGAGTATTTCCTTGATAACATGTATTTGTGAGATTTGGTGAAATAACCATATTCAGGTGTTCCTAGGTTAGAGGCAAAGAACTAAATGAATCTATTGGAGTCACTGTTATTATGGGCTCTATTGTGGTCAAGGGCTTGGATGGGTTGGTCTTTGCCCCCACGAGTAGGGGGCATTGTCCGCTTCGGCCAGCTCATAGCGTACGGTCTAACGGTTTTACCCTTTAAAAGGCATTTCATTGGGGAAGAGGCGGTCCCAATCTCATATAAGTCAGAATCTCTCTTGACTCGTAACTGATGTGGGACTAAAGGTGCCGTCCTCCCACAGCAGTAACCTCCTTCCCTCTGGTTTAGAGGGGGCTCTGCGTGCGTGGGCAGGAGGCATTTCCCATAAATGGTGCCAGTGTTGCGGTCAAGGGCTCGAATGGGTTGGTCTTTGTGCTTGCACGCACGAGGTATTATCCGTTTTGGCCAGTCCATGACATACGACCTCACGATTTTGCCTTTTAAAAGGCTCCTTCCTAGGGGAGAGAAGGCTCCAATCCCATATAAGCTAGAGTCTCTCTTGGTTGAAAGGGCTACTATTATGGGAGGATGGCACCTTTAGTCCTGGATTGGTTGTGAATCAAGGAAGACTCTGATTTATATCAGATCGAAGCCTTCTCTCTCCCAGCGGATGCCTTTTAAAGGGCAAAACTGTAAGGCCGGATGCCATGGGCCGGCCAAAGTGGACAATATCTTGCACACGTAGGTGCAAAGACCGACCCATCTGACCTACCCGAGCTATTCGAGCCCTTGATCGCAACAGGCTCCATGATTGGTCTTCTTATGTGATTGATTAATTGTGGAAAATTAATAAAATATAGTGATAAGTTATCTTGACTTGATTAAATAATAGATATGAGTTATCAGCTGCAGTTAATTTATGTCAGAGTAATTAAAAAATTGCTTGATTAATTATGACAAAGTAATTATTATTTATAAATTCAACAATTTAAATGAACCATACTGTACCAACAAAGGGAAACTATGAGTAGCATTTAACCATCTACCATTTGAATGGTATGGATTGGCAATGATGAGCAAACTTAGGTGTGTGACAGGGTGTGAAATGACATAAAGCAGATAACTGGCTGACAGAGTCATGAGAGTGCACATTACCATAATAAAGGTCATAATTTTTGCTAAAGTATTCATGAAAATGAGGCAACACATGTGGAAACCAGCAAAAAATGACGTAATTGGCACTGGCAAAGAATTTATATTTTTTAGATAAAACTGAAAAAGCACATAGTTCTTTTGGTAAACTCATGAATCTTTCATATTTAAAGAGAAAAATTGTTATCTACCCGCCGATGCAGCTTGCAATTGTTGATATATAAGTCTGTTTCTTTCCTCAATGTTCCAGTGTAATAAATAAAATATTGTACGTGGTAACATAATCTGACATTTTTCCCATGGCTTCGAATTAGAACTGAACCCAGAGCCTCTTGAAACCTTTGACGTTGGAACAAGGGTGCTACTTGAGCTCCACTCAACTGTGCTCAAATTTTGGGTTGATTTTATTAGAACATATCTTACTTTAGTTTAGTTCAGGATAGGAGCGTCACCCTGTTTTTTGGTTGGTTTAGGTTCGGGACATGGGCAACTAGGTACAACAGGAGGTTCTAAAATAGTGTTAGTTGTTGTAATTGAGAATAAAACTTGCAAAAAAAATATCATTTTTATCGGGTCATAGGGTCTGTTCTTTGAGAACCTTGACTGCACTGCTTATGCTTCATAACTCTGTGAAGAATCCTGAAGTGAACAAAGCATTTATTCCTTTTGGTTTTATCAACTTCTTGATGAACTGGTAAAACAGCAGAAAATAGCGTGGTTTGTTGGATTGCAAGTAAGAGTTCACAAGAAACTCATGTATCTTGAGGAATATTCAACATACACAAAAAATGAGTCAATGATCACCACAGCAGTTACTTGCTAATATAATCTTACTGCTGTTATAACTTATTATTAATGCTGTTTGTGATGGTTTCTTTTTATTCTAATATATGCTCTTTTAAAAAAAAAAAAATCCTATCATTAGTCACCATAATGAATTAATATATAAAGCTTTCAAGTTCTTTTTTATTTTTACGTATTCCTGCTTTCCATTCACTAAGCATATATGCCTTGATGAGCAGCCACCTATATTTATTGTCCTCTTATATGATTCTAATAGTTTCTTCCTCATATATTTGTAGGTGCGCCTTTTTGCAACACAATCTGAGTATGCAGAGCGCCTGGGGGCCGTTGTAAGTTATGAACTATGTTCTCTTAGTGAAGAGCTAGATATGTATTACTCAGTATTTCTATGTAAACCATATATTATGCTTCTTCAATGTTTATATTTCCCTTTCATTATTCAGTTATCTACATTTATTCGGCTCTGTATCTTGTTTATCTAGGCTTTTCAAGCTATCCTTTTTCTTTTTAAGTGCTATTTCTCTTGCTAATTTTGGCGACACAAAAGCTTATCAAACGACTCTTTTAGAGATAAGTTATAACATCTGCATAGAATTACACTTTTGAATTAATATCTGCTCAATATCATGAACCCTTGCTCTGTGATAAATTGAAACAGGTGGAATCTGAAAATCAATGCACAAGTCAAATGCGGTTGTTAATTGAACAAATAAGCACGCAACAAGGAAAGATAGTTGCTTTGGAAGGTACACCTCTAATTTATCGTTAATTAAATTAACTTTTATTAGATCTGTGCCACATTATGCTGATGACATCAATGACAACTTGTAGGTGATAGGACGTATGTTTGATTTACTCAAAAATCCTGTCAACAAATGTGATAGTCCTGGCAGTGTTTATAATTTGTAGGCTAATATACATTTTCATATCGGAAATAACTTCTTGCCAATATGACTTGAATTAGGAACAGGTAGAAACATTATGACGTGTCTGGGAAGTTGCTCATCATTTCTTCACTGCAATACATAATCTTGCCTTTTCTTTTAATTAAAACAACACATTGGTTTTTTCATTTTGTGCAAACCTACTCATTAGAATTGGAATTGGAAGTACATGTAAAGGACACCCCTGTAAGGTGGCTTCAGAAGAAGCCCTTGGATACAAGATGACATGCAGCCCATTGTGGACCAGTAGTGCATGCATTATTTACCAAGAAGAAAAGTTTTGCGAGCAAAAATATGATATTGGAAGGAACCCAAATCTAATTGCAGAAGCAACTTCACCATTGCAAGGGGCCAATCAGACAGTGCTGATAATGCAGGGGAACCAGACATGTAAGATTGGGGCCAAAAACACGCACACTACTGTGTATCAGGACATTTGTTCTGCCATATTCTTGGCAGATCATCATTATGCTAATTGTATTGCTTGCCAGAGGCCTAGAAGTACTAGAGTTCCATGTCATATAAAGTATTGTTATGGAAGTGAGGCAGCTGGCATGCTATTGTTCTTGAAGGCATGAGCATTTTGCACTCTTCAGTTGGCCCATACAGTAGAAGAAAAGCTGTAACTTCATAATGTCTTGCTTTATTTCTATTGTGTCAAGAAGGGAGAATACTTGAAGCACTGGAGACCTTCCAAAGAGATGAACGAAAACTTCCACCGCTTGTGCATAGCAGCACTGTTTAAATTAATGTTTCATGATTCTTGAAGAAGGCTAAAAAGAGGCATTGGCTTGAAATCTCCAGTTTTGCCAATGATTGGCCATGTAGTCTTTGTCATGAACTCGACAAATCACTTGAAGCAAGAACGAGGGGAAAAAGAAACTCCTAGGTAGTATTTGGTTACCTTTTTCGTATTCCTGGAATAGAAATACGAATTCTCAGAGAATAGCTATTCACTGTGCCTATTTCAGATTTTTGTTTGGTTGGAAATCTGCTATTCCACTGGGAAGAAGGTGCAATTAATGCAGTATTATTCCATATACCTAGAATAAGGTGCAATTAATACTTATTAAAGACCTAGAATAAGCTATTCCATGATCCACTATGGAATAGCTAAATCAGGATAGATGGAAATAAGGTGCAATTAATGCAGGGTTGATCGGAATTGCTAAACCTGCGGGGCCCACCACCACTTTTTCTAGCATTTGGGGGAATAAGGTGAAATAAGCCCTTATTCCACCTAGAATAAGGACATCCAAACATTACCCTAGAGTAAGATTCAACCAAGAAAAGACCATTAGATGAAAAATTTCAATCCCATTATTTATACCATCAAAGGCATAAATTATCACCAATAATTCTACAAAATCTTCATTCTCTGTATACTCCGTTGTGATTTCTATGAGATTTTAGAGACCAAATGATGCCCTTGCCCATCAGATTACTCTGAATATTGGGAACCCAATTCCTTCATTCAAAGAATCCTTGAAAATCTTGAACACAAATTTATGATTATGGCCAGCTGGTCATATATCTTGACAAGAGTAACTTATGATCTATTTCTTGCCCCCAACCCAAACCCTTTTATACATCCTATCTTCTGCCAATCACCTTTTGCAATTCCTTAAAATGTGTTCACTGGCACCCCTACGGATACCAATTCTCACTCGACTAACATATTTGTGTGCAAATAAAGGCTGCCAAGGCTACTTGTCCGACAGCATCAGCTATATTTTAGAGAGCACTAAATTGGAGCCAATCAATTTTGTTATAGCAAAATCCTTATATATAAAAAAGTTGATCTGGTTAATAAGATGAAGTTTCACTTTTGCTTCAAATCACTCAAATGAAGTCTTATATGAGGTTTAGATGGAGTTGTTATTACTAGTTTGACATAAAAGAGGGGTGAAAGGTTGTAATTTGCAACTGAAGGAAAGACAAGACTCCCTTCAATCAACAAGACCCATTTAATTCTTTGAACCTACTTTTATTATTACCTGATCCACTTAATAAGCATTCCAGTCTTCATATCATCCTTTCACCTCATTTGAGTATATCTTCTTTCAATCGATTTTCTGGACCCGAATTGTTGGGAACAAAAGACAATGAACCATCTTCTTCCATTTTTGTGGTCTGATGTACATGATAATAATATCAGCAAACCAGGTAGTTCCATTACATCTAGAGCTACAATGAGGCCTTGAATCTATTAAGAAGCCTAAAATCGGCCAGACCAGCTTTTTCTAACTCTTCCTGCATACGACACCAGCACCGAAGACCATATGAGTTGCATGATAGTTTGCATGAAAGCCAAAAGAAGAATGGGCATTTATTTCAGCCTGGTTAGTGTCATCTTTCCATCAATTTTTTACTTGCTCTAATGACTTTGACCTGTGACCAAATGCAATTGTAAGGTGATCAAGGAAGAAGGATGTGTCCTAAATTTTGGAGTTGTGATCTTTGCGGTGAACCTGAGACTTTGTTCACTGCCTATGAAACATTGTGGTTACATTTTCACAAGTGCTGTAGCATAGTTTTCAACTATTAGAAGGTAAGCGGTTCAACTAGAGCTGGTGACCAGTTACATGATCAATCAACAAACTTTTGCCAGCTGGCACATTCATTGTTAGATTGATTCTTCTTGGGTGTATTCATATGTTTGTCACAACTTTAACTTTCTTCTCACGGCTAAGACAGTTTATCATCCACAATCACCACATCTGCATCAGATGATCTGTAACCAGTGTTTGATTTTGGTGCATCTTATACTAAAATTCTATATCAACATCTCTCTCTCTCTCTGATCTGTGAAACTAAGTGAAGTTTGAAAGCTCTTTTATCAATTATTAGGCCATTCAGGCAAATGTGATTGTTGATTACTGTATCTTCTCTATTTTGGTTGATGCTAATTGCCAATCTAAGTATGCAACAAATTAGCTTTTCAAATGGAATATGTCAAGTTAGCATGTCATTGACATCAAAGCTTGTGTACTGATAATTCCTTATGATAGTCCCAGAACAATTTGTAAATCCATGCAGATGATCATAAATCTAAATTTGATAGTTGATAGGTTATGCATTGCCATTTCTATTTTAGATATGTTAAATGTCATCATGAAGCTATCGCATTTCTTATCCATTCACAATAGTAATTATTTTATGTAAAATAACCGATCAGGGCGTTAGCTGGACCCAAGAGAAAAATAGAGCACAATATTATGTTGGGCTTTGAAGTTCTTACATTGCCATCAGCTTTTTATATTCTTCGATAAGTTCTGGTTTCTTTTCTTTTCTTTTTTTCTTTTGTGTTCTTGTTTCTTTTCTGTTCCCCAGAATTCTGACACTTATTGTCAAAGTTCATCTGGTCCTTAATATGCACTATGTCTCCTGTTGCTTTGATGAATATGGTCTCTAAATACTTATTCACAACTTCACGTCTAGTTTGCTTTAGCATGGATGTGTGATCTCAAGGATGCTTAAGGAAGAATTTCATGGTTATCCATCATGATTACATTGTGTACATAATAATACAAATAAGATATATATAGTTATTCTAAGTTTCTAACTGCATATTTTGAAGCATGGGAATATTGCTTTTTTAGGTGCATAAACTGATGTTTGGATTTTTGAATGACACACTATTGTTTCTTCAGCATATTGCAGTGGGTGATTTTGTAAAATATAGTTTTGTTTGAAACTGTCCTTGCTAGTCTTCTCTTATTAGGGAAGCAAATAAGACCATGAATTTTTCAGATTCTAATACGGTGCTGCTGTATCAGAAGCGAGGAAAATTAGAGATGAAGAATGTGCCCAGCTGAAGACTTTAATTCGACATCTTGAAAGTATGGTCTTATATGAACTTTCTATCCCTATGTATTATTAAAACATGATTGTTTTATATTTACAATTCATATACATTGCAATCAGTCAGTAACATTGATTTGAAACCATACTTTCAATATTTTACAGTCTGTAGAAAATCAAACCTGATCTGTTAGATTAACCTCTACGAAAAATGCTTACTTAAGCAACCAAAGATTGAAAAATTACATCATAATTTAAGTCACCCTTCATCAATCTGTCCGTTCACTCTGGCTTTTATATTATTTGCAAAGCCATGATAATAAATGATTATTAGTTGCCAGTTATATATTGGTATGAACTGTAATCAACTTAATAGCAGTACCTCACTGGGGTGGTACAATGGTTCTAATTCTTTTCGCCTCCTAATTTGTTCTCCTATGACTGGCTTTTGTCATTATGACTATATGGTCATGTTGGGAACTTTTTAAATTAAATATTGCTTCTGTTTTCCCTTCTTATTTTAGTTGATGAAAGATTCATGTGATGTTTGTACTGAGTGAGCAATATTTGGCAACCATATACATATTTGGCATAGCAAGTTAAAATGCCAAACTTCTGATTTGAGTTTATAGGTGATCGGTACTTGCCTTCTTATGCCATCAGATCTGTTGTAGTTCATGATCTTGTTCTCCTCTCAATCTGGAAAAGTGTTTTTTTTTTTTTAAAAAAAAAAATATGGACGTCCAGTATTTCTCTATTTCTGATGCACGTAATAGGTGTCTTATTGGTTAGTGTGGCTACCAAACTTCATCTTGCTTGAGTCTGGAATGTGGAGTACTGTGACCATTTACAGAACTTGGGGAACTTTCCACTGATTTTTTTGACGAAGTTCTTGGTGTATTATTGGAAGCCCTCAACTATATGACTCTCATAATGATTTGTCTGGAGATCATCTTAGTTCGTGTAAAAACAATGCACTACCATATACACATAAAAGGAAGTTCTTTAATAACTTGACCATGGATAGATACACACATTTAACAATAACAGTGGTTCCATATTGGGCTACTTTGCCAGTGGTGTGGACCTAAATGGCAACAATTGCAAAAACTGTCCTTTAATGTTTTGTGGTTCCATCGGGTCAATAACAGTGATGTTATAGTTTCCCTTGTAGGTATAATCAAAAGGTTCTAAACTTCTGATTATGCTTTTCTTAATGCTTTTGGAGGGAATTGAAACTCTTCACTGTTCTTTGTATTTTTTGCTTCAACATGTAATGTGTCTATTATTTATGAATTTTGGTGCAGGAAAGAATCTTCAAAGCTTGACCAGCCAAAAAGAGGCATGATCTTTGAACAAAAAAATACACGTTATGTCTTGGTTCGTGTATATAAAGGAATGTATTCTGTCTAATTTGTCTTGCTTTCTTAATTTAGTGGCCTGTAGCAGCTGTTGTGATAATGGCTTGCAATCGCCCAGACTATCTAGAGAGGACACTGGAATCTGTCTTGAAGTATGTTTATACTTTACATGCCTTTTCTTTTGTAAAGACTAGCTAACTTAGGTCACTGATATGTGCTTCCTTTTTTCAAAATTATTACATAATTAGCCAACTGATCAATCATAGATCAAATACTCTTTTACAGATATCAGAGATCAGTTTCTGCTAAATTCCCAGTTTTCGTATCCCAGGTATTTATATGGACCATTCTTGTATTATCTTTCTTTCCCTGATGACCTGATTTTGAAAGGTGAATTCATTTAAGTTCTCACTGATTTACAGGATGGAACAAATCCAGATGTTAAAACTAAAGCTCTGAGTTACAGTCAGATAACATATATGCAGGTTTAAGAAACAAGCTGTTTCATGTTATTCTATCTCACAACAATATAGACTGATTTATCTATATCTTTTTTTTTTTAAGATGCTGCACTCAAAAGTAGAATGTGCCATTCTCAATTTTACAACAGAAAAAGCATATCAATTGACCACTTTTATTGAGTAGAGCGAATGCATATTGCAAAGGAGCCTCATTTATGTTTTCAGCACTTCTGGTTAGATACCTTTTTAGCTGTTGACATCTTACCCAAAAAGAATCAAGAGACCATATACTAGAGGCTTGTGCAGCTACTTTGATGATCATATGGCAATAATTTTAAAGTGACTTGACTAAATTCACTCTTAAGCATATTTTCCCTTAAACATACTGCTGAGTTTATTGCTTGTTTTGTGCATATCCTGTATGTTTTTTATATATTATTAATGTAATATTGCCATGTAAAATATTGCCAGTATCAAATTAATGGTGTCAATAGAACATTTTTCCATTATTGGACTATCCTTGAGCCGATGGACAATGAACTAAACATAAGAGCAAAAAATTGGAGGGAAAGAATATTCTGTTGGTTGGAAGAAGCCTAAATATTTATGATGAGATGTGATAGAAATGGTGGGGAGAATATCTTACATAAAATAGTGTACAGTATATTGAGAGACTCTCAGAAGATATGCTATGTCTACATTTACATTTAGGAGCCCCCCTTACCCCATGTGTTAGTCTTGCATAGGGAGTTAAATAAGAAGTAACACTAAGTAGTGCAGGATTATGGAGATTTTGGCAACTTGGATCCTATGGGGATATATGATTAGGAAAATGTGCAGGCATTTTATTGATGGAGAATCTATGGGCAGTCAATCTCGATGTGTTTGGTCAACTTATGGAAAACTAGATTTGGATGATCTAGAGTTCACCTTTGGTTGTCACAGTCATGGAGTTAGCGATGTATAACATCTTCTGAAACTCCAAATTGGATCTCAAGTCAAATGGTTTTGGTGATCGTTCTCCATGCCATGATACTTGGTGTCAATCATGGAAGGAGAAAAAATATCTTATTTAATAGATGAGGGAAACATTGATCATAAGATCAAGCTTTATTTCAATTGTTTTTGGCACCTTTCTCAGACCTGTCTACTAATTATTTGTGTCAAGGGTTACCTCCTAGTGTCATCACGAGAATTTTAAAATCTTTTCTTGTTCCATTCACGTTAATTTAAAGTCTTTCTCCTTGGTTGTTGACTCTTAAATGCAGTCTGAGCACTACTTATTGAGGCCTCCTTTATTCTTCATTCCACATTCCCACACTGTTTAAAAAATCACTTCTCTGTCACTCTGTTGTCAATTAATGCAATCACAGTGGCTCTTTGTTGATGCAACCTAGAAGCATAGACAGGCCACCAAAAAACCTCACTGCATGTTCCATTGATGATCGTGACCAAAGAAGCTAACTGGGCTTAACTGGTTGCTTGCTTGGACCTTAATTTATCCCTTCATAGTCATAAATCCATCAAAACTTGGTGCAGGTTTGTTTAGGACCACAAAATAGCTTTGCTAGCCTCACATTGGTAGATTTCTTTCCTTTTTCTTCTTAGGTCTTGAAGAGATCTGATTGCAGTTTATTTCTATATTGGAGATTCTTAGTGGCACTCAATTTGGCAGAGTAAAATAGCTCATCAACATCTAATAGATGGAAGTTGGGGTGTGCGAAGGTTGGCTGGATGAGCGAGTTAGTTTTAGTGTGTTAATTAAAAGGGAATTAGTCAACAGGTTCCTGCTCCTCTTTTTGTGTACTGTTCCTCTTCACTGTTCTTTTCTTTTCGTTCTTCTATTTTTTTTCCTCACTTCTCTTTTTATTTTGTTAAAATCTCCATATCTTTGCTCTTTAGTTTATTTACTTTCTGCTGTAATAGTTGCTACTGCAACACTATGGAAGTTCAAAAATGTGGTATCAGTTCCATTTCTGGTTGGGCACAATGAGTATTGCTTTCAACACTTTGGCTCATGTTATAGAGTTTGGACCCAGAAAGAAATGTATATAACATGTCGAAAGATTAGGAAAGACTAGAGAAAAATGAAACATGCCAAGAAAACGTTTACCACATAATTTAGAGTACATTATACTGCTAATGATATCTGGACTATAGTTTAGTGATTTTGGTTGCAGGTATGAAAATTGTTGATATCTTTTGAAAATTAGTGAAATCATTTTGACTTTGTGATCATTTTCCTGCTTTATTTTCTTTTAGAATGCACTTATATATTATGGATGTGTTTGGAGCCTGAATAGCTAATCAAGGGTCAGACAGTGTTATCCATTTGTGACCACCCCTGAACCAGGTGACAAGCGGTTAAAGTTATCTGCTGTTTTATTGACATTCTAGGGTTAGTGGGATAAAGCTTTGAAAAAAGCAAAGTAAAGAGGAGAGAGCTTGGTGGTTACTTTGATTCACCATCCCCCATGAAATAAAGTTAACCAGGTTAAGTGGATTTTGGGTCCGTTGACCAAATAATATAATCTACTACTTTTGGCATGTCTTTGTTTGGTTAAACTGATAACTTTCTCTTATCCAGCATTTAACCGGCAACTAAACATAGCCTATGTGTTTTATTGATTTCTAGATCCTTATCTTCCAAGTATTTCCCCATATATTTGACCTTGTCTCATCAACTAACAGTATATCACCAAAAACAGTACATAGCATGTTGTAAAGAGATACGTGTTTGGAGCTAATCCTTGGTGTAGCTCTCTCTTTCTCCCTCTCTCTGCTAAGCGGAGCGTTCATACTTTTGGGTAGTTCTCTAGCGAATGAAACCTTGGATCACCAAACTACTATGTTTTTGATGCTTTTCACTGCTTGAGCATGTTGTGAACAATTTCAATGTATTCTTTGTATAAACCTTTCTTCCTTAGTGCCTACAGAATTGTCTCTTCATGTATTGAATCATATGACTCCATGTCAATTGTTATATGGATTTTTTCTCTAACTCATCTCTCTATACCTTTCCTTTAATTGGCTAAGCATGAAAATATCTTCCACTGTCAAACGTCTTCCATATCCCAACTTTGTTCCTAAACTGCAACCCCAATAATAAGAAAATGAATAAATAGGTAATGCGTTACTAGTTATAATTCTTTTGGGTAGCTAAGCAGTAATTTTTTTCCATGTTTAGAGCTTTACAAAATGTTCTGACCATTTTGATTACCTTAACATCACAAAATAGGAAATTGGTAACAGATGTGAGCTTGACATTGTGGTTACAGATGGAGGCAGTTTAGCTTCTGAGGACCACTTATGTCTGAAGGCTTTCTTTTTATATGTTGCAGCACTTGGAGTCTGAACCAGTGCGTACAGAAAGACCTGGTGAAATAATAGCATACTACAAGATTGCAAGTAGGTGTTATTTCTATATTTTTTTTTTGTTCATTTGATCTTTCTTCCTGGCTAAGAATATTTGCTTTTCTAGGACATTACAAGTGGGCCCTGGACGAGCTATTCACCAAGCATAATTTCAGCCGAGTAATCATACTGGAAGGTGATGGTTCATGGCTGTTTTAATCTTTTTATTTTTTTCCATTTTGCATTACTTTTATATGTGAACTCTATAAAAGTAGAGATCATATTGCTAAACAGATGATATGGAGATTGCGCCAGATTTTTTTGACTATTTTGAGGCCACATCTGCTCTACTTGAAAAGGATAAGTATGCTTCATGTCGGTTGCTCATTATTTCTTCAAAAGTTGAAAATTCATTCTCAACCATCCTTTTCTAATTATTTTGCACCATCATTTCCCCTGATGTGGCACCACTGAAGAACGATCATGGCTGTTTCTTCTTGGAATGATAATGGACAAGTGGAGTTTGTGCATGATCCTGGTAGTTTTTAAATATTTCTCTTTGTTGACATTTGATAGTGATTGCCTCAAAGGTCTTCTACTTCTTTTTTAAAAGTTCTCTTAGAATGTTGGAAAGTATTCATACAAGCTGCTTCTCAATATATTATGCAGAAATTCTTTATCGTTCAGATTTCTTTCCTGGGCTTGGATGGATGCTAACAAAATCTATATGGAATGAGCTATCACCAAAGTGGCCTAAGGCATATCCTTTGTTTCACTGTTTTGTAGTCTAGGTTCAAACTTTAGTCAACCTTTTTCAGGAAATTCTTCCTTGACATGATAATACTTATTGGGATGACTGGGTGAGGTTGAAGGAGGTACACAAAGATCGCCAATTTATTCATCCAGAAGTTTGCAGAACATACAATTTTGGTGAGCACGTAAGTTGTTTTTTTTTTTTTTTAAATTAAATTTATTTATTTATTTTAAATTTAATTCATTGTTTTGAACATGTGGCGAGCGTGTAAGTTGACCGTTATACTTTATTTGTCTTTACAAGAATGTTTCTTGTCCGTTCTCCTTTCGCACTGTTATAATGTGCAAACTGATGACTTTAATATTGCGATTCTATTTCAGGGTTCTAGCATGGGGCAATTCTATAAACAATACTTGGAGCCTATTAAACTAAATGATGTTCATGTAGGTAAAACATACTCTGTTGTAGATCTTTTTGCAGTCTTTTAGCTTTAGTTTTTGAATCTTTCCTATCTCATGCATATCTTTAATTCACTATGACCAAAGGTTGATTGGAAATCAGTGGATCTGAGCTACCTGTTGGAGGTAATTTTATTTGTTTAATTAATATCATTGTTTGTGATTAATCTAGTACCTAATTGAGTTATTTTATGACACTGGCAGGACAAGTTTTTAAACCACTTTGCTCATATTTTGTCCAAAGCTAGACCTGTTGATGGACCTGATGCTGTTCTGAAGGCACACAATGTAGATGTTGACGTGCAGATCCAGTATAATGACCAGAGGGACTTCGAACGATTGGCCCGTCAATTTGGAATATTTGAAGAATGGAAGGCAATTTCTTCCCCATTTTTATTTCACTTGACTGTTGGCTTTCCAGGGGACATCCAAATACACTGACGCACCCCCAGATGCATGGCTGAAGTGCACACAACATATGCAGGCACATGTAGGCCCAAGTCGCACCTCAAACAATCCAGATTCCAGAAGAATCATAACTTCATGATCAATCAAAATCCTATTAAATATGATATTAATTGATGCAGAAATCTATTAGAAATATTATTAGGCATAGACTGTATTAGAAATAATATTAGTTGATGTAGAACTCCAGAATTCCTTTCTCTTTGACATAGCTTTCTTGTTCTCATTTTATCATTCGAGATTGCTAACTTATTGGGCTTTTCGTGTTTGTATTTGTTGTAAACAGCAAGATCACCTATCATCTTTAAGATCCATTGATGCTATGGCCTTAAAAAGTGCTTTGATGTCTATTTATTGTTCTTCATTTCTTATTGAAAACAACTTATTCTTTTTCCAGGATGGCATTCCAAGAACTGCATATAAAGGAGTGGTAGTCTTTCGATATAGGAGGACTCAGAGGCGTATATTTTTTGTGGGCCCAGATTCTCTCAAGCAGCTTGGGCTAAAGCATTCTTGATGATCAAACCATGTATTGCTGCTTTTAATTGAGCCATGATCTTGGATGAATGAAAAATCTAGTTGTTGGAAATAGTTGGGAATGACAACGGAGCCTTATTTAAGATTACGTTCACGCATGAAACTAAGATATCTTCAGGAAAGGATGGACCAGCAGAGCACCAGTTTGGAGAGAGAACACAGAAGAGCCATCTTTCAGCAACATGACTCATGAGTTAATTCCCTTGAATTTCTGTGTGCTTGCATTGGTTGTACGTGTCAAAAGCACTCATTTTTTACCTTAATTTGTATGTTACAGTACAGAATGCTATACAAAGTTTTCTTCATGCAGGGAAGATTTTTCCTCCTCCTGCTTTGCTCTATATCTTCATTGTCCCCGACGGCTTTGGTACTCTGCATGCTCCAGTGGTGTTCATAGCTTGCTATTTTGAAGGTCACGGCAGACTAAACTTCACATGGCTTTGTTGCTGGAAAATCTTTTAAGGCTGTCACAGATTCAAGGATTACGTTATAAACTTAACATCTAAACCTTGGATGATTTTTTTTTTTCAATTTTATTTTAAATACCAGTCTTTCATTCATTCATTTTTCTAGTTTGGTATGCTGGTGTGGGTCGGTTTTAAAATTGCTGGTACAATTGAAGAATGATGGCTAATCTTGTATTTATTTGCATGGCTAAATTATAACATGTGATGTCCAGCACCTACCCTAACCGATATTGGAAACTGGTGATGGACAAACCAAGGTCCATAATCTATCTTTGCAGTCACAATGACCTGGTAAAATGGTAGGTTTTCTTCCATTTATATACCCCCTCATCAATTCTTGTTATATTCCACCAGTTGGTATTACTGAATTTGATATCGTGGTATCTTGTTATCTTGCGTTCTAAAAATTTCCTTCTGCTGTAACTTTAGACTCAAGGGGCCTATTTGGAGGCACCGTAGGAAACCATGGCATATCCCTCCTTTATATTCTTAGAGGAGATGCTCTAGGGCTGTGGCGTATGGGAGAGAGAGAAAAAATGGGGTGGCTCGAGAGCTGCTGCTGCTCCCAGGATAGAGAGAAGAATTGTTATAAAGTAGCCTTGAAATATACAGTATATGGATTGAAGCGACTGTGAATAATGATTTGCGGAGGGTTGTGCGTTTTGTGAATATATAAGTATCATAAATCCATGGACATACATTTTATGTAGAAAAAACGTGAACGAAGAACGAATTGCAGATCTCTAATGATCGTTTACATGCCCGTGAGTATATTCTTTTGCAACTGCAAACTTGTAGGAAAGCTGGGGTTAGTAGGTTGGAAGTGCAAAAAGGACCGATTTAACTAATGATAGCTTGTACAAATTGAGGGGGTTGATCTTTTCTCTGTCTAATTGATGCTTAATTTTTCAATGAGAGGTATCCAATCCCTCTTAGAAAACTTCATAACAATGGAACCCCAAGGCATTTGATAGGTAGAGAATTAAAATTCTAGTTTAAAACTGAAAAACGAGCTAGAGACATACCTCTTGAGGGATGTTACCAAGGTAGACTAAGGCACTCTTGTTGCGGCTGATCTTTAGGCTGGATATTTTTCAAAGGTAGAGAGGATGACCTTGAGGTTTGAGAGATCAAAATCATAAGCATGATGGAATAAAAGATTACCATATGCACAATTAAGGTTCCTTGATGCAAGGCTTTTGATTGGTTGTTTGTGTTAGGGATGGCAATCAGGTTGGATCGGATTATAAATGAGTCGGATCAATGCAAATCGGATCAGAAAATCGTCAATCCAAACTCGATCTGTTATTAAACGGATCAAAAATTCAAATCTGAATCCGATCTATTTATTAAACAGGTAATCCGACTTGACCCATTTAATCTATTTATTAAATAGATCAAATTAGGTTAAACGGATTAAACAGATTAAACGGATTAAATAGGTTAAATAGATCGGATTAAATGGGTCAGAAATATGTTAAACAGGTTTTAAACAGGTATAACGAGTCTTAAATGGATTAAACAGATTAAACAGATCGGATTAAATGGGTTTGAAATAGGTTAAACAGGTTAAACATGTTATCTGATTCAACCCAATCTGAATATTAAATAGGTTAAACGGGTCAGATATCTAAAATCCAAATTCAATCTAATTATTAAATGAGTTAAACGGATTGATCCATTTTTGATCCAAATCCATTTAGTCTAAACCCAAATCTGTTTACGATGGGTCGAATACAGATTGGATTGGTAGATCGGATCATATTTTGGTAGCTCTAATCCTATTTGAATATTTTGTATAAAATATTCATCAAAATAAAAAGAAAGATCAACAAAGGATACCCTTGTCATATTTTTACTGTGGCACTAAATCCAATTTCCAGGTTGGGAGTTATGAATGGCTGTCACTTTGCTGGTGTGGAGGTGTTGAGAGATCCAAATCGATCCATTTAGGAGGATGTGGATGATAAACTTAGGCTCAAAATTTGCTTTAGTAGGTTCTCTTTTGGTGCAAAATATATATATATATATATATATATATATATATATATATATAATTTTTTTTTTTTTTTTTGCAAAAGTGAATAATTTTCGTGCATAAAGAAACACATCAAGTATAAATCTATCCGTAAGTTAGGTGGATTGGCATAGGTTGATGAGTGTGTTCATGGAGTAAGATGTAAGCATAGCCTTTTGTTGAAGACTTTGACTAGGCTGTGGAGAAAAAGCTAAGGGCTTGTTTGAGAAATCTAGCACAATTGGATCTATTTTTCTATAGAAATAAGGTCTGTTAGTCTGTCCAATCTATTTTTTTCTGAAGGTTTATGCTAGTTTTGACCTAAATCTCATCTATAGGTTTATTGGATTGCAAGATAAAATAAAAATTTTTAAAGATCATTTTTTTCCTTCCATAGAATTTGAGTTGGAGCGGAATTGGGTTGGTATAGGTCTTAGAGAAATAGACCATGTAACCTATGACCATTGGAGAATGTAATCCAACCCTACCACATTTCTCAAGCACAAACAGAAAAAAAAGAAAAGGTGTTGTATGTCAGAGGGAAAATTATAGAGTTTGTCAAAAGTGAAAAGAAGGTCGGTTTTGATGGTATTCTAGAATGTTTGGAAGACGATGGTGGAGAAACCATCAGCTCTGGCCTATTGGGAGCCCTGCTTCTGGGAACACTGTTGACCACGGTATCACTCATCAATGGCGATTAGCGAGGGAGGAAAGGCATTGATGAGATTTCCTGCGGGGTCCACGGCTCGAATTTTCTCTCACGCGAAAGGCACGTGGAAAGTTGAGCGGGTTTGCTTTACGAGCCAAGGTACTTCACGGGCTTGATTCACCCCCGGGCTCCCAAACTCCGCCAGCCATGAAATGGCTCATCAGCGCCACCCCTCCTCCCCACCGGCCTGGCCCCGCTTCCCGCCGGCCATTCTCGCCATCCTCGCCGTAAGCCTCGCCCTCCTCTACACCGCCTCCCTCCTCCTCCCCCACTCCGCCTCCCCAAACTCCACAAACCCTCGCCACCCTCCCCCTCCCCCTTGCGGCGGTGGCGGTGCCGACCTCGCCGCCGGCCGATGGGCCCGCGATCCCCTGCGTCCGGATAGATCCCTCTACGATGGGACCTGCTCCTTCCACCGGAACGCGTGGAACTGCCTCCGGAACGGGCGGGAGGGCATGGAGTCGATCAACTCGTGGGCCTGGTACCCCGATCGCTGCGGAGGAGAAGCTGTTCCTCGCATCGATCCCGCCGCCTTCTTGGGCTCGATGAGGGGTCGGCGGATCGGGTTCGTGGGGGACTCGCTGAACGAGAACTTCTTGGTGGCGTTCCTCTGTGCGCTGAGGTCGGCGGATCGAGGGGCGCGCAAGTGGAAGAGGAAGGGGGCGTGGAGGGGTGGGTACTTCCCCAAGTTTGATGTCACCGTGGCTTATCACCGCGCTGTGCTGCTCGCCAAGTACACGTATGTGTGTTTCTTTTTCTTCTTCTTTTTGTTTGTTGGGATCCATTTTTTTGATTCATATGTTTGATTTAAATTTCGACCTGAATTTAAGTAAGTTGGATCTCTGTCGTACAGATTTATCATGTTTGATAAATATTGAGCTTTTGCACGTCAAAAAAATGTAAATATTGATATTTGAGTTGCATTGTGAGTGTATTTGATAAGCAACTACACTAATGACTTCTAAATGAAAAAAAAGATCATATATATGTATGTATGTATGTATGTGTATAAACAAATTAAACTATTAAAATGATATCATGCTACACTATATGATCACAATTTTGACCAATGCTATTGAGAATCTAGCAGCATCAGGTGACATCAGCACACATACTAATATTGATAAATTTATGTATTTCTTGGATAAAGAATCCTATTTATGAGAAAGAGTGCTAGATAATTGCAAACTAAATCTTAGAGAGCCTCTTGCCTTCTTTTAATCGTTTGCTAGTTTGAACACTATTGATTACTAACAGATCATGATAGGGGAGAAAGAAAAACCCTCGAGGAAACACTTGTAACAACTTGCGCTTAAATTGTGTCATCTTTTTTTATGTCTAAGAACCTTTTCATTAATAGCATGTCCTTTATCTGTTGGTTTCTGAAATTATAGTTCTGTAGGAAACAAATCATATTTTAAATTCTACATGTATTGCTATTAACTTAGTCCATGAGCTTTTATGCTTACAAAATACCTGCATACACGATATCCATATACATTTAGTTGTGCTATTGAACACTGTGTTAGAAGTTTCTGGAATACCATACCCTGTGCTGATGCCCAACACAGACACATAGCAAATTTTAAAACATAATGAAGCATTAAAGAATGCCAAGACTATGTGAGAATGTATCAACCCCACATGAAAATAAGCATATTATTTCATTTGGCATTGTTGAGTCCAGAATGAACTACAAAACATTATTTTGACTGGGTTCTGATATTATAAAAATTACAGTATGTTGGGTTCTGAGGGCTGGAGATGTTCACCAATCTATGTGGATTGTCATGGTGATAAAGGCTACGGTATCATCCACGATCCTATCATGAATAATAGTATTATATTAAATGCTGTTACAAGCTGTTAATGCAGTTGATTGGCACTTCTTTCCTTAGGACTAGACCTTTAGGAGGCCTAGGATTCAAGTTCCTGTATATTGCTCAAAAAACAAATGTTCATTTAATTTTTTGGGTAAGAGACACATTTGGAAAAGCTTCAAGTATTGAGAGACAGTGATGCTTTATTATATTTATTGAGGTTTATGTGATAACTTGCTTCATCAAAATGTAGAATAAAAATTTAATCCTGTTTCTGGATTATGACATGATATATATATATATATATATATATATATATATATATATATATATATATATATATGATCTTTAAGTGTTAGGAAACCTGTTGGTAAAAGTCAATATAGCTAGTGCCCATGTACATGGCACACTTATCTCTATCCATGGTATGATTGATATGGGTTACTCACATGCCATAACTAATTATCTTAAGGTGGCAGCCTGCGGAACACTCACCTAACCAAGATAAAGATGGAGTAAAGGGGATCTATAAAGTTGACATTGATGCTCCAGCTGATGATTGGGTCAATATTACAAAGTTCTATGATGTCCTGATATTCAATACTGGACATTGGTAATGCCTTTATCAAACTGCTCTCATTGCATATTTGTATCTCATCTGAATCATTGGCCTCGTTAGTTTAATGTGACAATATGATCATGTTGAAATAATTAGTCATACCTGTGACTTTAGTAAATGTATTCGAATATCATTAAGTACTCGATGAATGATACATGCGACATTCTAGATTATTTTTAGGTTGCTATAAATTTATATCAGAACTTTCTGTAGCAAGGTTTACTATTTTTTTAGTTGTGTTGGAAGTATTGATACTGATTTAATTTATGGCATGTTGTTCCCTTTTGTCATGCTAAATTCAGTTCTGTCATTATTTATATTACTATGAGCAGCTAATGGCTACTTTTTCACTTTTAAAACTACCTATGCTTAGTCTTGTTAAAGATAGTTTATATAAGATATAAATGTTCTAATATTGAGGCTGAAAGTTTGGACTTATTTGCTGGAATAGAGCAAGCTTATCTAATAAGGTTTGCTGGATGGTGAATCAAGCTGATTTAGTCTGGATGAGAGGATGTATTCTCAGTTTACTAAATGCCCAAGTTTTTAATAAATCAGACTGTAGAAAGGCCTTGAGTTTATGAGGATATCTACCATTGATTTGAAATGGTATCTTACCAATCTTCAATATAATTGTTATTGTCTTTCCTTTTTCCAGGAGAAATCACCACCATCGTTGCATTTTTTCGGTACACCTTTGATTGATGAATTAGTTTGGTAATTAAACCATTTGATCTGGGATGGAGAAGTGGAATGATTGTTAGTTGAGATTGCATGCGGGTCAAATCCGTTAGAGGCAAATTTTAAAAAGAGCATGATGGCAATAAAAGTAGGGCTGAGTAAATAACCGAAATTTGAAGAAACCCCCCAATCCGACCCGTATGAAACCGAACTTGAATCGGATTGTGATTCGTAAAAAAATTGATTAATTACGATTGGGTTCGGTTTCTGCATTCTTAATCTGTATGAAACCAAACCTGGCCAACCGATATAGTACTTTCAATACTTAGGCTATTTGGAGAATTGAAAATTGGCAATTATGACATATTATGTACTAACTTATGGATGTTATGAAATTATTATATTCTAGTTTCTATATAAATTGAATGGTGTATTGGTTTGTGATGTTTAAAATCAACATTGGATCAACATTGAAGCCCAAACTGACACAACCCATTTGAACCTGCTACAAACCGTTAACTTCGGTTTCAAACGGTTTATATATGATAAACCGTCGGCAGTGGGTTGGATTTTCTTCAATCCGATTAGGTTCGATCAAATCAAATTTTTCTCTCAACCCAATCCAACCCGACCCGTGCTTAGCCCTAAACAAAAGTTAACTTTTTGTCAAGTTTGGACTTTGGATGGTGATGCCATCTGTGTCGAAGTCTTGGCGAATTTCTTTTCCCGTGGTAGCCTTATTTTTATTTGGAACTGATTATGGTTCCAGTATCATTGCATTCTAATTTGGTTTGCTATGTTGGGGGAGGTTACTTACTAAAGGTGGGCTCATAAAATGCGCCTTCTGATGAAAAATTTATGTTTTGTGTAACCCAACTGTTGATATTGTTGACCATTTTTGTTTCCTTTTGGTCCTTTTGTTTATTGTATCTGGAAGGTCTTGTTATTGAGGCCTGAACTAAGAATTAATGTAGAAGGTTGTTTGACATGAGAGTTCTGGTTCATGCATGATTTTGGGCAAGAGCATAACTGCAATAGGAGCTGTTTTGGAAGCTCCTGTTATGGAGGTCTGAACTGAGAAGAAATGTAGAAGGTTGTCTGACATGAGAGATATGGTTCAGGCATGATGTTGAGCCAGAGCATACCTGCATAGAAGCTGTTGTTAACCCAGTCAATTTTCACTACATACACCTTATTTAAGATACCAATTTGGATCTTAAACCAAAATATCAAATCTGTTTTCAAAATCTGTAGCTATTAAATTATTAGTTGGTGACAGTTTAATTCCTAGGGCATACTTGAAATCCTTATAGCAAATACCGAAGTTGACAGTTCGCACTATTTGCTGCATTCTGCATCCCTTACAACATGTATGGAGCAATATACAAGTGATTTTGATAATTCCTGAGCATAAATCAATGCAAATCATTTGTTCTTTGTAAATAATGTCCTTTTAATGATTCTGTGATGATGCTTATGTAATGTCTTCAAAAAAATTGGGAACTTGTTTCTAGGCATTTGTATGTTGTGGAGGATGACAAATGTTGCAGACAATCAAATTTAACATCCAATCTTGCATTTTGATGTTTATAAGTTATACTTTCTCAAAAAGGAAAAAAAAAATCTCAAAACATTTAGGGCTTGTTTGGATATCTGGGCCCAAAATCCCATGGGATTCACAGGTTGGCCCAAGATAAGTTGAGGTTTTTTTTTCCTCTCGCTATGGGGCATGTATGAAGATAGCCCTAGCCCAGCCTGATTTAGCTGGTTGTGTTGGGCCAACCCATGGGATTTTGGGCCCAGAAATCCGCACAGGCCCTTGTAAGTTCTATAATCATCATGCTGCCCCAGTGTCCCTTTTATTAGTTTCACAGGCCCTTGATGTTGTAGGCTGTGTAGAAACTTTTGAAAAATGCAAAAAAAAAAAAAAATTCCTTTTTTGCAGGATGAAAGAGTTGACTTATCATCTATTAGTAAGTTCGTTTTAGTGTTTTGCTTTCCGTAACCTTTTCTGCATGTCATTCCTGTATTCTAGATCTCCTTATTAAGTGATATCCTTCATTGTGCTGTGTGTGTGAACCCAGAACATAATCAACAATATCTACCTTGTTTTCTTTGATTGATAATATGATTTAGAAGTGCATTGCTATTTGATACCTGATCATTGACACTCTCTAGATTTTTCCAATATCTTTCTGGTTGCTGGACTAGATTAGTTACGGTTTCTTTTATTTTCACTTGTGCTCAGGTGGGGCCCTGATAAATTTCCAAAAGAGACACCACTTGTTTTCTACAGGGGAGGAGAGCCAATAGACCCACCACTTGGGATCTTCGATGGACTTAAAGTAGTCCTTGAGAGAATGATCTCTTACATAGAGAAGGAAGTTCCCAAAAAAACCCTCAAGTTCTGGCGTACTCAATCTCCTAGGCACTTTCATGGTGGAGAATGGGATCGCAATGGAAGCTGCTTATTCAGCGAACCCCTCAGAGAAAGTGAGGTACAATTTATATTTCTCATCATTTACATAGATTTTAGTTGTAGATCGGATCATGGTGCAGCTAAAATTTTATCTTCTATAGCTGCTTCTGGAGCAGAATTTGAGCTAATGCCTGGACAGCTTGATTCATGGTTTGATCCCAGGAATAAAGGAGTAAACAAAGAAGCAAGGGAAGTGAACTCTCTGATCAAACAGGCAGTACTTGGTGCAGACATAAAGTTGCTCAACTTGACTCATCTAAGTGAGTTCAGAGCAGATGCTCATCCGGCAATCTGGTTGGGAAAGAAGGATGCTGTGGCAATCTGGGGTCAGGACTGCATGCATTGGTGTCTTCCTGGACTGCCTGATATTTGGGTTGATGTCTTGGCAGCACAAATCCTATACAATATGGAAGCAGGGTGACATGTGGCTAAAAAGTTGAAGTCCGCACTTTGCAATTACTCATTTAAGAATATCGTCAATTTCCCATTGCAAATTGCAGGAATTATTGCTTCTTATTTGAATCATCTAAAATTCAGTGTTCTTTGCAGTTCTGTCGAGGTTCTTTTCAAGAGGAAACAAATGTGAAATTCATGATACCAAACTTTCCTCCTGCTTTCTTTGTGAAGCTGATGGTGATATTTTTTGGCAGTGGGTCAGCTATATTGTTGAATAGCTCATGACATGTTCTGCAGTGTAGCCAATTCAGCCCAATAGCCTGATGGGACTGAGTAGAACCTAGCAGTTTTCCGTCTAAAAGGGCTTGCACATGATGACAGGGAAACCTTTTCCATGGGCTTTTGGATACTTGATGCATATTTTTCTACCCATGAACCGAAGAGTACTAAAATTTTTCTTTTGTTCGAGTATAAGTTTTTCTTTTTTCATATGTTATAATAGAACAATGCTGTATTTTCTTGTGCCTCATAAAATGATGGCAGGTTTTGAGCTTTGTGATTCTTCCATCATATAATATTATATGGTGCACTGACTAAAGTGTCATGCATGAGTTTCAAAAACTAGTGTATCAAAGTTCCAGCGAGTTGAATTGTATTTTCCAGTCATTGATGTTGATCAAACTCTGATTTGTTCTTTTATGCTTCTTCAGATTCCTATAATGATGTGGTTTGGCCATTTAGGTCCATTAGATGAAACAAGAATTTGGTGGTCCATAGAATAAATCTTAAGTTTTCTGTTTGATTAAATGAATACTTTCGCATGAGCCTTTAACAGCTTTGCATCATTTACTGTGCGCTAAGCAATAAGTATTCCGTGACTGGTATTCAATCTAGTTTCGAAATAGTAGATTACCGTGGATTGGGATTTTGTAGTTTGGTAGTTTCGTTAATAAATTTCTAATTAGAATTTTCGTAAAGTCTGTACACAAGTTTAATTTTAATGAACCCTCTGCACAAGTTTTTTGATAAAATCAAGCTGCTGATTGGGCAGCTAATTTTGCACTGGCAGGTGATTTTACTATTTCTCCAGGGAACCAGCGTTTGCATCCCAACTTGGCTCGTATTTTGGTAGCTGATGCCTTTTCTATCTCTTTCGTTGGCATGGTTGATGTTTTCTTTTGTTTCACACAGTTTCTAACTTCTTGTTGGCTGCTTTGACAAATCTGATTGCCAACTGCTTTTTCACAATATCAGTATATCCAGTAAACTTCAGTCTGCTGCTTTGTCTTTTCAGTTACGTCTTCTGCTGCCCACCAGGCATTTTGAGTGCTCCTCATGTCTCTGTTTTATCAACTGATATTGATGTTATGGTGGATTCTCTTCTGCTTACTGCTCTCTATGATATGGTGCATTTGCAGCTATCTGGTTCTCTTTTACAGTTTGTGTGTTGGTGGCCTTCAGCCACTAGTTATTCACTATATCAATTCAGCACATTGGTTGGATTTCTACTTCTTGGCACATAGCTTTGGAGTTCCACATCTACTTCCACTGTTCTCAATCTCATATTATATGTTTTGGACAAGCCACAAGTTCATATCCTTTGGATGTTTAAGTTCTCCATGTGCTACTTCTTGTTCAGGTCATCTACTGATGGCTGCTTCTTCTGTTGCACATTTCCTGCGGTGGCACTTATCCTTATTTTTGCTGCCCACCAGTGGGTTTGTCCTTTGAGTTACTCAATATTTTCCAGGACTCATCTTATCACCATTTTACTTCTCAATGTTCTGCATTTTGTTCCCTGCTCTATGTTTCCCTGTATTGTACTTTGCGTTCTTTTCTTTGTCAGGTTCTTCTCTTGTGTATGGCACTATGAGCTCCTGATTTTTGTGTTGTCCTTACAGGATGCTCTTCTTGTGCTTATTTTGGCCATTGTTTCTATGTTACTCCGATAAATGAATAGCTTGCTTTACCATCCCCCACACGCCCACACACACCCACAAAAAAAAAAAAGGGCACTTTTCATCAAAAAAAAGCGATCAAGCACGAGTTTAGTTTCGCGCTTTTCCATTCCAAATTCCTACCTCCGTGGTTTCCTCCACCCCCTTGCCACAAGAGCGGATTAAAAGAAGAATGGCAACGAGCAGTCGCAACAGAAGGACACTTCCGCCGGAGCTCCTCCGTGCCATCGCCGCCAAGCTCGGCAACATCTTCGACTATGCGCGCTTCCGCCGCGTCTGCACTGCCTGGCGCTCCGCCGCCTGCCCCCACGACTCCCCGCAATCCCCCTGGCTCCTCCTTCCCTTCTACCTCTCCACCACCGCCGCCTGCTCCTTCCTCGACCCTGCTTCACACCGCGTCCTTACCGCCTCGCCGTCTGGATGTACCAAAGATTGTATTTTTATAGACTTGGAGACGAGAATTGGACCGTGGAGAAATTCTCTGTGCTTAACAAATATGGGTGTGGCAAAGTAGTCGATGCTGGAACTCTTGAGATCTCGGAGGTGAGTTCCCAGCGAAAAATCTAACCCGAGTCATCTGGAGAGCTTCCGCTGGCTGGCGCCCGTGAGGAGGTTTACACTCCCAGGGAGCTCCTTCAATTTTTCAAGCTGGTTAGGAGAGGTGAGGAAGTGAAGTGGTCGACGGTCCAGGGCGGGATCTGCGGTTGGACGCTGTTCTTGAGCGAGAAGCAATCGGTATCGGTTAGGTCTGGGAAGGATGTGGGTTGCGGAGGGAATTGCATCTATCTTGCTGCTGAGATTTTCAAGGAGTGGATGCCTGGCCTTGAAAGGGTTGCGAGCATAAATGTGCAGGATATGATCCGTGGGGATGATGCAGAAGAAGGGGACTATTGTCTATTGGCAAGCTTCGCCAGAACATCGGACCAATTTGAAGGATATGAACGGGATAACTTGGATCACACCCAGTTTAAATTGACAAGGCGATGGAGGTGACTTCTAAATCTAATACATCCCAGACAAGTTTTGATGCTAATTTTTTGATTCTGATGCATATTCTCATAGCAACCATGTCTTTTCAGGGATAGCATGCCAACTTCTAAAGTGGAAGTTATGTTGTTTAAGTCCCGATTTTTTTTTTTTCTTTCTAAATTAAATAGAAGTTCTTCATTGCAGTACTATTATAATGTTTTTGTGTTTGTAAGCGAAAACATTTGTTTTTTTTGCTTCAGTTTTTCTGTAGTTGGTGGGAGATGTGTTTATCTGGCTCGCAGATGTGTTTATATCAACTTGAGATCCTATGCATGAACTGATACAGTGTGATGCGAGCTGCACAACTAACTGTATCATTATTGCAGCAGATTCTCGGTTCAAGCCGAAGTTGATGGAGTGAGATGACATCCGGTACAAATGGCGGCGATCAAACTTACAAATAAGTTTTTGATCGGAATGTTTCCGACGGAAATTCTTTGATGTTCAAATAAAAAATCTAAAACAGATGAGAAGGAGCAGCATGTGAGAGAGTTGCGTAGTTTGGAGAGTCTCCTATTACCTCTATTTATAAAGGTAAGAGAGAGAGAGAGAGTAATTGGAGACTGTTCAAACTCTTTTGGATGCACTATTTCGAGATCTTTGATTTGATTTTTCGATACGGAACGGTTGCAGTTGTCTTATCTGATCGATAGCCAGCTACTCTTGATGATAGCGTGATTTGAAAGAATTGTGTTAGAATTTTCTGTCAAACTTTCTGAATATGACGATCATAGTGGAGGTTAGAAGGAACGGAGGTCGAAAAAAGCGTGACTTTGCAGCTCGTCACATGTACTGTTGGAGATGAGATCGGTGATAGATACCAGTATCCGAGCTGATGTGGGGGTCGGAATTCAAAATCTGGATCGGTGTCCGATGTTTAGAGACCACTGATGATGAGGGCAGCAGTGAAGATGTAGATCAATAACCGAATACTTCTGGAGATAGGGTTGAAATCCTATATGAGGGTTGGCGGCGGATGTGAAGGTGGGCTATGATCAAAATCTATCTATGTCTTTGGACCGGGCACTAAGATTTTATCCATAACAATCAAAAATTGCGCATCTGATCCTTCTGTTCTTGATGTACTTGCCTCTTTTTTACTGGTCATTTTTGCGTCTTTCATACTTGATTTTGGTACTTCAAACATTTGGCTTATAATATGCTACCTTGGAGATGGTTCACTTCCATTTATTAAAGCTTGTCGTCTTCCCAGAACATCCTTTTATTAAAGCTTGTCATCTTCCATGTATTAAACTCATCCTTTTAGAATGCACAGAACATCCTGATCGATGGTATTGGTCCGGCTGGTTATTTTTCTCACTATCTTGGGGATCTGTATGCGTTTCTAGATTGAAAGAATGGTCAACCGTGCACCATACGGCATGGAGCGTGCCATCCTATTTGGAGAGTACCATACTGGTATACTATCACGTATCGAAATGTATATTAATATTATAATAAGATGGTACCGATAAATGAGGTTTAGTATTGAATCTTGATTGGAAGTGAATTGAGAATGGCCATCACAAAGTAAAACAAAAATAGACTAAATAATGGTTGTTTAAGCGTTTGGAAATTCAGAGGAGACATTAAAATGAGTAACTTTTTTCCACAGTAACCGGACCGGTCAATTGTCATTGTAGCATGGCCTCACCGGCCACTCTCATCCATGAGCTCAAGTTGATTGCTTTTAGTCTCCAACAGTCCTTCCTTGGCTCTAAATGTTATTTAGCAAGACAATTAGCTAGTGCTTTTCCTTCCCTGTAGATACGGAAAATTAGCGATTCAACTAGATTGATTTTAAGATATCTTAAACCAAAAATTGCTATTTTGATCTCTCTTCACATGCTTCCAAATCAGCTAATGACTTCAGCAGCATCCTCTTAAGATGTATTTTCTAAGATTTGAAGGAACCCTCTCATTGAAATATTCCCTTTTGTCATAATTTTGCAAACTTCATTTGCTTGGAATATTATTCCCTTGCCCTGGATGGAGTCTTACTAGCTAGAGGCTATTCCCTTGGTTCAAACCTAGAAAATTTGGAGTGAGGGTGGTGCAATGGGACGGATTATTACCTATCTGAATGGGCCCAGAGTTTCGATGTCTTTTTATTTTTTTCAAGTTCAAGTTCCAGTCTTGCCAGATATCAGGCTCAGAGAAATTTCTTGTGCACGCGGGCAACGCAGAACAAGCACATCGCCCATAGTGATTGGCTCACGTAGAGCCGGGGTGTGATGCACGAGAAATTTTTTTTTCTTTGGGTCCCATGTGTGAGCTAATCATTGCGGACGGTGTATATGGTTCTGCACCGTTGTGGTGCACAAAGAATTTTTCGTCAGGCTCAACACCTTGGAAGAGGCTGTTCTTCATTTGCCAGAAATATTATTCTATTGCCTGGAACCTGTTATTTGCCTGAAACATTATTCCCTTAACATTACCATTCCATTGTTCAAATCCTGGGCAACAGACCTGATTCCTATAAGATTTTTAGTCCAATCTTATAGGAATATCTGAATGGGCCATAACCTGTACTAGAGGCCGTTCCCTTCTTGCAGCATACGAGAATGTATTAAGAAATATATTAAAGCTAACATTGAAGTTACAGGTTGGAAGTGTATACCATTTCTAAGATAAATAATAATAGATAAGACAAAGAAATGACAAATTTGTGAAATCAAATAGGAATGATTAAAACAATATGTTTTACGTCACACAACATAGATAGAATACTAACTAAAATAATTAAAGTTTTTTTTGGTACAGAAAATAATTAAAAAGTTTAACCTAAAATTCATTAAAAGAAATATCTGGATAATTGTGTAGCCCACATTGTAAATCAATTTTTTTCTTGAAGATATGGGTCAAAAATAGATTAAGATATATGTTAACTCACATATGAGATGACTTCGCAAAGGATTAAAGCTAGCCTATGCAAGTCGAGCAAATACAATATTGCTATACTTGAAAAACCCTTAGATGTGTCAAGGATTGGCGGATGTGCCTGTAAAATTTTTAGAGTACCTTCTTCCATTGATACTTGAGAAGATTATACAAAGAATAAGAAAGTAATTAAACTATAAATCTCAATTTCCAAACCGGAGAAAATAGCATGAAATAAGGTTACCCACCAAAACCATTACAATCATATCATTGCACTTTTCTTTTTTGATTAAAACAGTCATGTGAAGCCAACCAATTCCATCTCTTGCATTAAAGTTGGATGGTTTTTCACTGTTTTTCTTAAAAAAAAAAAAATCCAGATCACCTAATTACACAATAATAATATTTGTTCACCAAATTAGAACTTTTTCCTTTTTTTTTCTGACAGATATCTTTTTTTTTCAATGGGACCCCCGTTGATGCATTTCCACAACATAGGATTACAAAGGAGGCCAAAAAAGAAAAAAAAAAAACCAAAAGCTGCAACAATCCTAGCCATTGGGTAGTACGGGCATGGCAAATGTAAAGGTGAACGGGTCCAATTTCCAAGTAGCCTTTTAGGTGATGGAAAGATATAGCAGGCTTTTTATACGAGATGAATCGTGCCCCATAAAAAAGAAACAATTTTATCCATGGAAGTCCCGACCCGAACTGTTTTATTTTCGTTCGGTTGATAAGTACACTCCTGTTTCTGTCTTCTACGGTCAGTTCGTTACTTTGTTCGCCTGTCCCGGAACAATAACGGCTAAAATAGGGTTATCTGTTAGGCACTTACCTATACGCTATTTATTTGTTAATTGTATAAAAGACGCAGAAACAAGATGATCGTAGAAGACCAAAACGGGAGTGTACTTATCAACAATAGAAAGAGGAAAACGGGAGTGCACTTATCAAGTAGACACAAATGGAGAGGGCGGTTGCCCCTTCGCTTCACTCCGCCCTCGTCGATCGTCTCCCCTTTTCGTAATTATTCTTTTGTTCTGGTATAATTTTTTTTTTCCCTCAAATGTTATAATAGAACAATGCTTTATTTTCTTGTGCCTCATAAAATGATGGCAGGTTTTGAGATTTGTGGTTCTCCCATTGTATTATATGATGCATCGATTATGGTGTCATGCATGAGTTTCAAAATTAGTGTATTGAAGTTCTTATAATAATTAAAAAAAAAATGGTGTATTACAGTTGCAGCGAGTTGACTTGAGTTGTATTTTCCATTCGTTAATGTTGATGGCACTTCAATTTGTTCTTTTATGCTTCTCAGATTCCTATTGTGATTTCTGTTTGATTAAATAATATTTTTTTTGATATAAAAAGAGATTAATATATTTTAGTACTATAGTCATCAAAATTTATTAAAAAAAAAAAAGTATAGAAAAAAATAGAAAAAAATACTACAGAAAAAGTACCTTCAAATACTTTCACAAGAGCTTCTAACAGCCTTACATCATTTACTGTGCTCTAATCAGTAAGTATTCCATGGCTGGTATAAACTCTAGTTTCAAAATGATAGATTACTGTGGTTTGGGATTTGCCCCCATTGAGGCTTGGTAGTTTTTTTTATATCATAAAAAAAAGGTTTGGTAGTTTTGTTAATAAATTTCTATTCAGAATTTTGTCCAAATCTTTTCTCTCTTTCAAATTTAAAAATTTCTCCACAAGTTTTTTTTTTTAAAATAAAGTTAATTAATGAAGCACTAATTTAGTGCTTTTAAATTAATTCCAAATTCCTGCCTCCCCGTTTCCTCTGCCCCCTGGCTCCCAGATCAGGTAAGAAAAAGAAATGGCAACAAGCAGTCGCTCCATACCCGTCAGACTGGACGCAGCTTCCGCCGGAGCTCCTCCACGCCATCGCCGCCAAGCTTGGCAACATCTTTGGCCATGCGCGCTTCTGCCGCGTCTGCACCGCCTGGCGCTCCGCGGCCTGCCACCGCGACCCTCCGCAATCCCCCTGGCTCCTCCTCCCCTTCCACCCCTCCGCCATCGCCGCCCGCCGACCGGTAGAACAGGTGTAATCTCTTTTTATTGATAGAAGAGACCTGGGTTCGATTTACACCTTCACCTGGCAAAGCATAAGCTCTTCCAGTTCTCTCAAAATTTTTCTTGCGGGGTGTCCACTTTTGCAATATGAGCAGGTTTCCGGAATTCTCTATATGAAAGCATAGATATAGATACCTCCATTTGATTTGTCAAAAGATCACAAGCTATGATTGTTCAGTGCCAGAGTTGTAGTTCTCCATTAGACTTTGAATTTTTTTTTCCTTGTCAAAAGATTTCTCCATTTTTTTGCAGTCATGTCTTATATAACTCAGCAATCTGAAGCAGCTAGGACTTCGATAAGATAGCAAACCACCACATCTAACGGAAGGAAATAAGGAAGAGGAAGCAAAAGTTTAAAAGATGACATCATGTATCGATGTACATTCCCCACAAATTAAAGCAACCCAAAGAAGAACGCATATGTTTGATAAATAACAAACTGTCACGAGATGATCTATATTGAAAAAAGGATTAATTAGAAGAATGCTGATAAAGTTGTTGCAATCAAGTTTCTCGCTCCGAAGAAGCACAGCCTCCAAGTTGGTAGCAGCGCTGGCCTATTTGAACATTATCTTCCCTAGTTCTTGCAATAGATGAAGTGAATCTTCCCTTCCTTATGAGCTCCAGATGATAGTGAGATCCTCCTGAATGGGGCCGAGATATAGAAGCATAAACTGATAGAATGTTATAAAAATAACAAGAAAAAAAAAAAAAGAATCAAAAAATTTTAAGCATATTGCATACTGCACAAGTAGATAACCAATCTGTATAGGTTGATAAAGAAATAGAAAAAATATAGTAAAAATTATGTCAATTTCATAATTATTTCCTATAGATGAGTATCCAAAAGAGATCCACATGCAACTACCATCATTTAACAGGTGTCTGATCAGCCAAAGGAATCCAAGTAATGCTTTTAGAGTTCTCTGGCCAGTAATTTAAGAAAATAATGGATGTAAAATTTGTGAAATTTAATAGGAAAGCGTATTTGTGTAGACCTTCCTAGGTCGACATTATCCAAAACCCTTCTACTAACTCCTCAGTAAAACATATAATAGGTCGTTTTTGCAATCAAATATATGTTCATGATCACTATGCTGTTGCAATAACTACCGAGCAGGCTAGATCAGGTAAAAGATTGCATGACATTACTTTAAGTACAAGTATCAAGCAAATAAAGGAAAAAGTTATATAAGATAAAATATGGGAAGTAATTGGAACAATGATGCTTTAAAAATAAAAAAAAAATGATTTTTTCCCATTTGTTTTGGGTGTAGAATAAAGAAGGTGAAGATCATAGCAATATAACCAAATACTTGCTCATTCAAAAGATATATACTTCAGATATATGCTATGCTGTATGCAACATGAGCATGCATTGATATAAAACCCGTAGCAGAAAGCATGCCAAGGGCATTAGGAAATTTTGAAGACCAGAATAAACCAGAAAGCAGGTTGTCGAGGTCTAATCCCATGAAAAGACAGAAGGAATGAACTGATAGTGTTGTGGGTTGGGCATCGGGAGGCTGAATCTTGAAAGTCCCATATCGATTGCAGTCAAGAGTGTCTACTGCTTAAAAGTGTGAACTCCATTTTGCCCACGTGAGGCATCTTTTGTGGGGCAAAACCGTGAGGGACAGCGATTGTGGTTCCCTGTAGCGGACACACGCTGTCTCAAAACGGACAATTTCTCACGTGCAGTAGAGGGGAGAAGGTTCGTCACTCTTGGCACGTAACCACATCATGGCGCGCCAGGTAGGGGAATCCGTCTCCGACTCACACGTAGTTGACCCTCTTGACTGGAGGGGCTGTGTTGTGGGTTGGGTATCGGAAGGCTGAGCCTCGAAAGTCCCATATCGGTTGCAGTCAAGAGTGTCTACTGCTTAAAAGTGTGAACTCCCTCTTGCCCACGTGAGGCGCTTTTTATGGGGCAAAACCATGAGGGGCAGCGATTGTGTTTTCCTGTAGCGAGCACACGCTGTCTCAAAGCAGATAATTTCTCACGTACGGTGGAGGGGGGAAGGTTCGTCACTCTTGACACGTAACCACATCAGATAGAAATACTAGAAAGACAAAGGATTAGTGGTAGAAGAGCATCTTATCATAATACAAAAAAACTAGTCTTGTGTGAAAGGAGAGTTCCTAGAAGTAATATTGATATCGAATTGTGGGCTATTCAGACTCTGCAAGCAAGCATTTGTCACTAACCTATGATAAAATAAATGATTCAAGACCATTACATATACCGGCTATGGAACCATATAATCCACAAAACTTAACAATCCGTGAGTTGCTAAGATATGAAAAATATCTGCCAAGATGCCATTTAGATAGAAATAGGATGTGAATTTGTTAGTAGTATTGGTGCATATCAGTCACTTGAACTCCAATCAGTGGCATAACCAAGATTTTTATCTTGAGAATTCAATATATAAATTAAAATAAATAAATAAATAAATAAAAATAAATTTAATAACAGTACATTAATTGAAAGTGAGAGAGAAAGAAAAAAAAAAGTGAGAAAAATAATTCAAACTTGAGACATGGGAGATGGAGGGTGGGGGTTCAAACCACTAAGTTAATTAAAATATTTTATTTTATAAGAGTTCAAAAAAATATATATATAATTTTTTTTGAATAATATTTATATATTGTACCAAAACTTGGGGGTTCAATTGAATCTCCAATACAAAAAGTGGCTCTGCCCCTGACTCCAATATTTAACATAATACTTATCATCTTGAATTAATGTTGGCTTGTAAAACCATACTTCTCATCAGTTTACACCCATTATTCTCGGAGTTTATGTTCCGGATGAATGGAAGTAATTACAGAGTAACTAAAATACGTGGTTGTTTTGCAGAATTGCTAACCTAAACTTTTGAACCCAGTCTTCTAACACCTAAACATCTAGACATCCTTTTCATTGTTTACTTGGCTATTTAAACCATCTATTCTAATAATTAAAAATATTCAACATGTTCAACCTAACTACTTGGAGCTAGCTAATTCTAATCACCCGTTGTAGAAGAGAGATATTAGCTATGCGCAAAGAAGACATCCTTTTAGAGATGGCAAAATTAATCCGACCCGATGGGTATACACCCTACTCGAACCCGGTCAAACCCGAAAAATAGGGTTTGACTGGGTTTGGGTAAAACCCGAAAACTATAGTACGGATATGGGTAGTGCTATTTTCTATCCGAACCCGATCCGAACCTATGGGTATGGATAATATCTTGAACTCATATCCGAATATAAATACACACACACATACACACATATATGATCTCTCTCTCTCTATATATATATAATTATATATATGTATGTATGTATATGTATGCATGCATATATGTATGCATGTATGTATGTGTGTGTGTTAGAAGTGTATATGTGCGTATGTATGTATGTATATATATATAATTGGTAATTCTATTTTTGATTGATAATATGCATAAAATTATTTTACCTTTTTTTTGGATATAGAATGGACGGGTATGGGTTGGGTATGGGGCTGATATGGATTGGGTATGGAAAAATGGATTACCCACGGGTATCCCCGAACTCGTTGGGTATGGGGATGGGTATCTCTTTTCTTACCCGATTGGGTATCGGGTAGGATTTGGGTATAGGATATTAAGTTCGGGTTTGGGGATGGGTAGTATACTACCCGACCCAACCTACCCATTGCCATCCCTACATCCTTTAAAGGTTTGAGCTGCAGTGTTACCGATCAAAGATAAACAATCAGATTGCTCTGATTACTTGATTTAGGTAATGGCAGGCACAGCATGAAAAAAATACGGCCAACTTTTTCTCTTGGTCATGACATTATAAGAAAGCATGTCTAAGAAAGCATTAACCATTTAAGTTTCTCATGCGTAAGGTTAGAATTGGCTGCTATTGTGAGAAGTAGTGGTTCATTTGGCACTTTACTATTTATTGAAGCATCTCCTGCCTACAAATCCCCTTGATTAGGAAAAACATGTCTCAAATCAAGCTTTGCACCATTAAAGGAAATGATCTACATAGTTTAGATAAAAGACATATATAGGGTTATGGCTTACAATATATGCAGTCCAACTTGTACTAGCTGACAAAGCAAAAGACAAGCAACCGAACAGCTGCAATGCATTGTAGTCAAAGTACAAAGGTGCATTGCTATATGAAGCTGCTGTTAACTGATGGCATCCAGTGTTGGCCTTTGTAATTCACATACTAAAAAAAAAAAAATAAAGGAAAAATAAAAAAAGAAGAAGAAAAGAAAAGAAAAAAAAATCTAACTGATAGATCGTGTTTTCTTGAGCTCTCAATGTTGATCTTTTCATTGAATATTTAGGTCAATCTGTATGTTCTTTACGGAACATTTTACATCTCAACCGATTCATGATGAGATTCACCTACTAAAATCATATGCATATGCTGAACAGTAAGACTTTCTTAATTTGGTTAGACGTAGATTTTCGTGCATTACTGGTCTACATGTTAAATGCCAATGCAAATTAGAAGAAGCAATTCTTGAATATAGTCGCCCAATATTTCTCATCCTAATTACTTAAAATAGAGCAGCCTATATATCTTGAATATATAATGCCAATGCATCTCGATCAGAGGATGAGACTCTCCTTAATTAATTACTGAAATCATATCTTTAAGACTATAATTTTCTTGCTCTTGTTTGATGGATGTTGATATTTTTGCATTCCAAGTGGAACTGTTAAATGCTAATGTGAATGAGAAAAAGCAATTCTTAAATAATGTACATTAGCCCAAATAAACTTTATTATCATAATTTGCTTAAAGTAGGGCAAACTGCACTATACAAATGAGACATGGAATTAAATTATTATCTGCAATAAGAAGATATAACAAAAATATAAGCACATGCATGGATGTTGTGCTCGGGTTGAAACTGGATCATATCCATATTCATTTTGTTTGATAAATATAAATATGGATATGAATATTATTTGGATACAAAAACTTATATCTACATCTATTTTAAATAGATACAGATACAATTCAGATACTAAAAATATGGATATGATAATATATATAATTTAGATAATTAAATTTTATGACTGCAGAATCAAAGATATTATTAAATAAATGATAAATTAAATTAATAATATATTTATATGATTGTATATTTTTTTTAAAAATTTAATAAATATTATATAAAATTATATAAAATTATATTTCGGATATTCATAATTGTCCATCCATATTTATATCAATTTTTCTTTAATAGATATACATATGGATATAGATATTAATAAGATCCTCAAATTTCTATTTATATCTAAATTAATTCAAAAAATAGATTCAAATGGATAATATACATACTATTTTTATCTGTTGTGCAGATTAAACTCGAGACAAATACCTTTCTAGTAGAAGCTGGGCCTAAACCAAAAAAACGCTCCTGAATGCTGCGAGCTCTCACGAGGCAATCCTGACCGCTGGGAGGGCCAACGGCACCATACGATTTCTGAAGCTCCATCTTCTAAATTCATGATGTTGATGTCGTGAACGCCTTCAAGGCCATCAAAAGCAGTTCCAGAGAGATATATACAATTCCTCTTGCATCCATGGACTCCACGTCCAACATATCCAAAACAGTGATTCTCGGACACGAATAATGTGTTCTCGCCCAAGCTCTCCATTTCAGACAACGTCAATCCCTCCCCGAGACCCTCACTCTTAAAAATGAAAGGTCCCAAGTCGTCGTCGCCGTCGTCGTCGTCGTCGTCGTCGTCCTCATCATCATCCTCATAGATAGGCTGGAAACTGATACCGACGACCAGCAGCTCCCCATTCCACTCCAGAAACTTGTACTGCTTGGACTCGAAAGGCACCACGACCGTCTCCTTGAAAGCGACGTTTCTTCCATCGGGGTCCATCTCGATGATCAAGATATTTCCATTGCGATCCAAGGCATAAAACCTGCCATCGCAGAATGCGACGCCGTCGATTTCATAGTGGGTGTCGACGTCGGTCCAGACGGCGTCGCCGGGCCGGCAGAAGACCAACTGGTCGCAGGATCCAAGACGTCCCATCACGACGCACTCGGCCCCCGCGTTTGGAGACGCTGACATGACGATCTCGTTGATGCACTCATGCTGCGTGATCCAGCGACCACGGGATGGATCCTTGGGGTGGGAGGTGAAGTAGACGCGCTGGGGGGTGGGAGGGAGGGGGTATACGACGTCGGGGGTGAAGGGGTTGACGAGGAGCATGGACACGGTGGCGTCGTCCATGAGGGCGAGCCAGCCGCGGGACGTGCCGCAGAAGCTCTTGTTCCGGGCTTCTTCCGGCAGGGGGAGCGAATGGACGCCGCCGTCGGCGGGGTCGAAGTAGAGAAGGTCGCCCAAGTTGGGCTCGGGCGGGAGGATGAGAAGCGGGGCGAATTTTTTCGGCGGGACAGCGGACCGCCAGTCGGTGCAAACCATACGGAAATTGATGTAATCGAAGCAGTGATGGAGCCTGTCAGAGATGAGTCTGAGGATGTCAGGAATCAGATCGGACCAAGCCATGGATGAGAGAGACGGATAAGGGACGAGGTTTGAGATCAGGATATTGGATATTAATTGGAGGAGGGGAGGTTGGAGAAGCTCGGGTTTTTGGGGACGGTGAGGAGATGGGAGAGGCTAGGGTTGCAAGAAATATAAAGGTAAGGAGGCACCTCGGAGTGGAAAGAGTAATGAGGAGAGCCCGGTCGCCTCCAAAGGTGGCGAGGGGGGATGAAATGAGGATGGGAGGCGCTCCACTTCTTTGTCTCATTTACATTAAGGCTGATCGGAGGAGCAGATAAAGATGGGAATTTAATTGCAGCTTAAATGCATGCACTCATCCATATCTAATGTGATAGTTCATGTACGTGAAGCGAGGAGGAAAGGAGGATGAGGAGTTCATGGGGTAACCTTGTTTCCAGCCCGTCGTTCAGTTCTGGATGAAGCTACAGTTTATGTTACTATTCCAGAGTGGGGCAAGTAGACTCCCAGTGCAGGGGACCGGCGGCTTGGAGCATTTCGTCTCGTCGAGTCGGGAATCTGTGACTGCCTCTAAGGTTCAAAGTGCACGGCTTTTATAGTACATGGGGCCGTACACGGTGAATTATATATATATATATATAGTAATGATAATGGATAGCATGGTTCGATGTTGTAGATCACCTGACTTCTATATAACGGACGGTGATTGAGCATGGCCTCTTCATTCAGCACTACCTAGATTGTAGATCCCATTGATTATTGTTGCCACACTTGGTCAGACACCAATGCGGTTGGAACTGGATGCAGTCCAGGATCTAAGACATCAGAGAGAATCTATAAAAAAAAATTCATACCACCAGAGATGTTCTAGTAGGGACCCTTCAATATTTATGTTAGTCGAAGCTTGAGAACAAGAGAAGAAAAGAGAAAAATGAAAAGGGAGATATCATTTTTTTCTAGAAGTTCTTCCTTTCAAAATTTTTCGTTATATGAGGATACTTTTTATATCTTTTTTATATGGAAGTTCAGCAGTAAGCTATTAGTCAGATTTTGTAGATTGTTAGGTCTGATTTTTTAGGCTGTTAGACAACATTCTAATCATTTTGTTGAAAAATAAAATTCATCCACTATCCTTCAGATCAAGTTTGTTAGTTGTAGATGTCCATTGCGGGCTTTATCTACATAAAAAGTTGAGTTGGCAGTCTGAAATGGACACAAGTTTTTGGATCCAAATCCGATACAATTTCATCGAGCCGGTCTGGATGTGCCCCAAAGAGAGGGATGGTCTTAGTTGGTAGGTTACTTTCACAACATTGATGATTCTGCGATACGTGGATGACAAGTCTGGCTGGATCTCTTTAATTTAATTGCAAATTAGGTAGGATCTAGACTTGACCGCACTTGGGTGATTATACCGTTCATGGGTAAAATGATGGCTGCGGCTGGGTAATGACATGGTCCAATTCATTGACTTAAGTTACACAATAATGGCATAATGTCATCCTGAACCATGCCTGAATCAGATGGAACGATGCTACACTGAGAGGACAGAGAGGTAAGCATCTTAATGAATTCCCTTTTAGATTCTCTCAAAGTACGTGTTTTCGAGAAGAGATTCTTTGCACAGTGAGAACAAGATGTTGAATTTAGCCAACAATTGTTTTTCATAAAGGAAAAGGTAGAGATGATCTTTCAGACTTTGAATTAAAATAGATAGAAAGAAAGATGATGTTATAAGCTTAAAAACTGGACAGTAAGGGAGATTTAGAACGATTTCAAGACAGCTTTTTGCAGGTAAAGTGCTTGTGGCAGGCCACCAAGAATATTAGGCGCTTCAAAACTAGAGGAAACACAAAACTAAATTAGAGATGAGTTGAAAGGGTCAATGATTTTAAAGTAGAATTAGTAAACTAGCTAATGAAATACCATCCGTGGTTAAAACGGTGATTAGTTTGAAGGAGGCTAGGAAGGTTTCATGAAATTTTCCTCTCAAGCACAATTGTGTGATACTTCCATCATGCTTTCAAGGCACAAGTAGATTTTGCCCTATCTACAGATGGTTTTGGGACGGGGCCAGCTGGTAGATCGAGTAGGTATGGTCTCTTCATTGATGGAAGAGACCCGGGTTCGATTCACACGTTCACCTGGCGGAGCATGAGCTCTTCCAGTTCTTCAAAATTTTTTCTTGCAGGTGACTTCAGCATCCACCTTCATTGATTTGTTAAAGGATGACAAGATATCATTGCGCCAGCGTTGCATTTATCCATTAAAATTTGAACAAACAATTTCTCCATTTTTTCTCTCAAAGAATTACTCCACTTTTTCCAGTTGTCTTATATATATAAATTTATCAATCAGCAGTAGCCAGAACGTTTAGATAAGATAGTGAACCACCACAACCAATGAAAGGAAAAAAGAAGGAAACAAAAGGAGCAGTTTAAAAGATCATGTCAACGTCCATCCCTCACAAATAAAAGCAACACCAAGAAAATACGTGTGATAGCTACTAAACTTGATGCAATGGTTTATAGTGAAAAAGGAACTTGTTAAAAGAATGCCTGTGAGGTTGTTGCCACCAAGTCTCTTGCTCCAAAGAAGCCGCACCTCCAAGTTGATAGCAGCACTGGCCTGTTTGAACATTATCTTCCCTGATCCTTCCAATAGATGCACCACAGAGCATATTGAATAATAACAGCGAAGTGAATCTTCCCCTCTAGAGTATGAGCTCCAGATGATAATGAGAGCCTCTTGAATACAAGTTCCATCAGTAAAAAAAAAAAAACAAGAATTTGTACGGATCGAGAATAGAGATATAGAAAAATAAACCTTGAACTAACAAAATGTTATAAAAATAACGGCAAAAAGGAACCAAGAAAATTCAAGCACGCTGGATACCGGGCAAGTAGATAACCAGTCTGTACAGGTCCGTACTTTTTCAAAATGCCGAACTAGTGATTAAAACATGGTAAAAGCAATTTCAATTTCATAATCATGTCCTCTAGATAAGTATCAAAAAGAAGTCCAAAACTACTATTTTTTAACAGGTGTCTGATCATCCAAAGGAATCCAAGTAATGCTTTCACAGTTCTCCAAGTAGTTTCAGAATATAGTGTATGTGAAAGTTTGTGAAATTTGATCAGAAAGCACATTTTATATAGATTTTCCTAGGTTTCATTATCCAAAAATCTTCTATTAACTCCTAAGTAAAACATACAATAGGTTATTTTTACCATCAAACATGTTAATCACTATATTGTTGCAATAATTTCCGACCCAACCTAGATCAGTGAAGCGATTGCATGAAATTACTTGGAAGTACTGTCGTTATCAAGTAAATTAAGAATCAAGTTATGTCAGATAAAATATGGGAAGTAATTGGAATGTTCCAAAAATTAAAAAGAGAATGGCTTCTTACTATTTCTTTAGGGTGCAGAACAAACAAGGTGCAGATCACAGCAATATAACCAAATACTTGCTCATTCAAAAGATACCCACTTCATATCCATGCTATGCTGACAATAACATGAGCATTGATAAGACTCAAAGCAGATAGCATGTCAAGAGTATTAGGAAATTGCATGAAGACCGGAATGAACCTGAAAGCAGGTTATTGCAGTCTAATTCCATGGAAAAATGGAAGGGAAGAACTAATAAAAATACTGGAAAGACAAAGGAATGTTAGAAGAGCTCTAATCATATATAATAGAACAAACTGGTCCTGTGTGAAAGGAGTCTACCTAGAAGAAATATTGGTACTGATTTGTTGGCTATTCAGACTCTATCTACATTACAAGCAAGTATTTATCATTAAATTATAATAAATTAAATGTTTTAAAGACTGTTATCTTGGGCAAGGAACCATAGAATCCACATAAAACTTAACAATCTATGAGTTGCTAAGACATGAAAAATACCTACCAGATGCCAATTAGACAGCAAATTGATTTGGATTTGTTAGTAGCATTGATGCATATCAGTCACTGCAACAATTGACAAAACAGTTAATTGTAGTCATGGAATCCAGACTACTATAACCAATACTTCTCATCAATTTACACCCATTATTCTTAGAGTTCGTGTTCTGATGGCTAGAAGTAATTACAGAGTAACTAAAAAAAAATACATGCTTGTTTCACAGAATTGGTACCCTAACCTTTGGAACACAATCTTGTAACACTTAAACAACCATACATCCCTTTCATTGTTTACATGGCTATTTGAACCATCTAATGTAATAAATAAAAACTTCAACTGTGCCCCATATGTTCAACCTAACTACTTGGAGCCAGCTAATTTTAAATCACAAGCTGTACAAGAGAGATACTAGTTATGCAGAGAAGACGTCTTTTAAAGGCTAGAACATCTGTAACTGATCAAAGATAAACAATCAGACGGATATGATTATTTGATTTAGACAATTGCAGACACAACAAGAAAAAAATACAGCCAACTTTTTTCTTGCTCAATCAAGACACTATATGAAAGCACGTCTAAGAAAGCATTAACAATTTAAGTTAGTCATGCACAAAGTTAGAATTGTTGTTACTGTGATTTGACAAGTCCTTCTGCAGCTAAATATATCGAGTCATGCATCATGTTGCAAATTGAAAGGTAGTGGTTCATTTGCCATTTTACTATAATTGAAGCATCTCCTGCCTACAAATCCCCCTGATTAGGAAAAAAAGTCTTGAATCAAATTTGTACCATTAAGGAAAAGGATTGAAGACACACATAGGTTTAGATAAAAGACGTAAATAGGTTTATGGCACTCACTCTTCCTCCCAATATGCGGTCCAACTTCTAGTAGCTGACAAAGCAAAAATAAAATAAGTAGCTGCCAAAGCAAAAATAAACTAACAGCTGCAATGCATCATAGTCAAAGTACGATGGTGCATGACTGCATGAAGCTGCTGCTAACTGATGGCATTTATTGTGCGCCTTAGTAAATTCACATAGAAAAAAAAAAAATCGATGCCTAGTGAGCGATCACATTTTCCTGTGCTATCAATATCAATATCTTCATTAAATATGTAAATCAATCTGTAGGTTCTTTGATGGAACAATTTATATCTCAGCTGATTTATGATGAGATTCACCTACTAAAAACATATTCTGAAGAATATGACTTTCTTAATTAATCTGTTTTGACGTAGATTTTTGTGCATTATTGGTCTAATCATTGAATGCCAATGCAAATTAGCAGAAGCAATTCTTGAATATATATATTAATGCAGACAAACTTCATCATCCTAATAGTGCTTAAAATAGAGCAACCTGACTTGATAGTAAGACATGGAATTAAATAGTTAGCTGCAGCTGGACGAATATAACAAACAAAGAAGGCATACATGGCCATATTATCAAATTAAACTTGAGCCAATACCTTGCTAGTAGAAATTAGGTCTGAACCGAAAAAAAAGTTCCTGATAATGGCAAGGTGGCATTAGGTCATTCTGACGGCTGCGAAGGCCAGGGGCAAGACATGATATCTGAAGTGCCATCTGCTATGTCCATCATCTTGATGTATACGGTTTCTGGAGAGATATATACATTTCCCCTTGCAACCATGGAGGTCATGGACAAGAAAGCCGGGGAAGTGATCCTCTGACAAGAAGACGGTGTTTTTGTCCAAGCTGTCCACCTCGGGCCATGTCAAGATCTCTCCCATTGGATCATTACGCTTATAAATTAACAGTTCCGTCGCCAGCGCAGTGTCCATCGGCGCGAGCACATGGGCTGCTGTCAAGGTCGATCGCTATCGTCGCAACCATGGACGTCGAAGAGGAGCTGGTTGGGAGTGGGAGGCCGGGAGAACTCGCCTGATCCAGTGAAAGGGTTGACGAGGGACCAGAAGCAGAGCTCGCCGGAGTCGGAATTGGATGGGAGGATAAAAATGGGTGGGAGTTTTTTTTGGGTCGGGCGGCGGAGCGCCAGTGGGTGCAAACGAGACGGAAATTTAAGTAATCGAAGCAGTGAGGGAGCTTGTCAGAGGTGCGTCTCAAGAGGTCAGGAATCATGGTGGACCAATCCATGGATGGGTTCGAGGGAGAGAAGGGAGAGGTCCAGTGCTAGGGTTTCAGACGGCGAGGAGATTGGTTGGGCGAGGTTTTGGAGTAATTGCATGAACTCCAAACACGCACACAAAGTTAACGTAATGGTTCCTGTGAGTGAACTGCAGAGGAGAGTGGACGATGAGGAGTTGAGAGGTTGGGCATCATCGTGTTGTGGACGAAGCGCATATTTACTGAGAAGTAGGAGCCAATGGGCAGAGCTCAGCCACCACGCGAGTAGTTCGACAACTTCTTTGGCCACCAGTCCATTTTGATGGAAATTTAACACCTAGTCCTTCTATTGACTGCTCCTCATGCACAGCCCTAAATTAGGGTATGTTTGGTTTCTTGAAAAAGATTCTGGAAAAATCAAAGAATTTGAAAAAAAAAAAAAGAAAAAAAAAAAAGAGAATGCTCTAACTGTTTGGACGGTGAGAAAACTAAAGCAAAGCGGAAATAGATTCTAACTGTTGATTAGATTTTTTTTTTTAAAAAAAAAATACTTTTCTTTTCCTTTCTCTTTGCATGGTTTTCAGACCCTCACGGTAGTACTTTTAAGTTACATGGATCGGTCGTCATGGTTTGCATAGCATGCTACTTGGGTGCCACAGAACGTGATCATGCAGCAACAACCATGAACACTGCAATTTAATTTCTTTCATACATGAAGGTGAAAATAAGCAATGCTGACATGTTTTGAAGAAGGGTGGGAGATGAGGGAGTTTAGGAGCTGGACGCAGTTTCTTCTATGCTTGTTTCATACTTGCTACTAAACATGTCATGTATTCGTGATCATGAATACCACCTGGTTGATGTTACTTTAGTTTCAATCCACCACCTGAAATGCTTAGTTGAGAAATGGTGAGGGTCAGGATATGACCTTGCGCAGGACAAGGAACTGAGGACCCGGCCCTCCTATTTGTAACGAAGGAGCATGACTCTGGGATAGCACTCAAGTCATAAATTTGAGTTAATTACTTCGTGGGCCATAAGGTTCAAGGGTCCAGGGAATTTAATTCCGGTAAAACTGACAGCCAATAAAATATGGTCCTATGAAAAATGTCTAATAAGAAGAAGGCTGGCAAGGTGTGAGAAAACCTTCCTCTTAAGTATGACAGCATGGGAGATTTCGCATGTCCCCTCCTCTGATTGGGATAATTACTTTCTATAATTTAGGAAAGCCACATGATAAGATGAGGATTCTTAGATCCTCTACATGTAAACATGAAGTCCATCATTAGTCTGTAAAAGAGAACCATTTTAAGCGCCTAAAATGGAGGAAGTGTTTTTAATTTATACACTGAAGTGCAGTTTCCCGGTTTTCAAGTACTCTTATATAAATTTATCAAACAAAAACAACCAGATATTTTGAAATAAGAAAGACAAAGAACCAATGCATCATGCTCGACAAGAGATACCAAAAAGGAACAGAAGCAAACAGAAGTGGATCATAATAATGAAATCATATGGTAAAGGTCCATCCAACATTCCATATCCAGTTATCAATAAGATTAATATTGTAATTAAGCTAGCCATGTTAAACCGGTCAGCAAGGCAGTATTTGCTTTAGCTCTACAGCATGATCATAAAGCCATATAACACAGAAGTGGTTTCAGTCCATAAGTTAAAATTGCAATTTTTTGTTTTTGTCATCTCTTCCATAAACACATGCATAGGAGCAAAAGTAAATTAAACAAAGAAATCATGTAGGAGAGGACCATCCCCACATTCCTCAATCAGCAATCAATAAAGTCACCAAGGATGGTTATACCAGCGACAATAAGCCTATACAACAACACAGTACTTGGGATCATTACATAACATGCATCATAACAATAGGATGGCTTATGAAAATCTTCCTTTCCCTTTAAAGTAGAGTTCCCATCATTATCCAGTCCTGAACACAGAAAACAATAATGAAACAAAGACAGCATGAAAAAAAGAAGGTGGTTTATTGTTAACCACCTGGATAAAGGGAGATAAAGGCACCCAAATGCGAAAGTACATATAGACAAGCAAACAAACAAGGCAGCTAGGAATTTTTAAACAGATAAAATTTTCCAGTTTTAGGCTGTCATGTGTAACGTCTAAAAACTTCCCAATCAATCTTGTACTAAAAAGTTAAGACAATGGAAATTCTTTCCTTCAGTTGTTGTTATCAGGTCATAAATGAAATCAAGTGTTTGTTTACCAAGCAAATAAGAAAACAAGTTACATGAAGTATAATAGGGGAACTGACTGGAATATTGATGCTTAAAAATGTCAAAAAGGAATGCTCTTTTGCCTCTGTTTAGGTGGTCAGAAGAAAGAAGTTGCAGACAGAATGGCAATACAACCAATACTTGCTTGATTAAAAGATACACACTTTTCATATCTATTCTATGCTGTTGGTAAAATGTGCATTAATATATTCAAAACAAGTAGCACGTTAAAAGAATTAGGAAATTGCATGCAGAACAGAACAAACTGGAAGGCTAGGTTTTGAGGTCCAACTCCACAAAGACATGGAAGAAAGGAATTGATACATATACTGGAAAGACAAAGAAATGGTAAAACAGCATATCATCATAACACAATAGAACTGGTCCTGCATGAAAAGTGACTACCTAAACGTCTACACTGATTTGTTGGCTATTTGGACTCTATTTACCTTACAAGCAAGCATGCATCACTAAATTTTTTCAATTACTTAAGTATCCTATCTTGGACCACATCGACTCAAATCAGTCACTTGAACTGCAATATTTGACAGAACACTTCATTGTAGAATTGAATCCAGACTTTTGTTACCATACTTCTCATCAATTTACACTCATTATACTTAAAGTTTGTGTTTAGATGGTTAGAAGTAATTAAAAAGTAACCAAAAAATTGGTGCTTGTTTTACACAATCAGTAATCTATCTTTTGAATGCATTCTTGTAATGTCTAGACATCCTTTTCATTGTTTACTTGGCTATCTAGACCATCTAATCTAATAATTAAAAACTTCCACGATACTCAACATGTTCAGCGTAACTACTTGAAGCCAGGCAATGCTGAATCACCTGTTGTAGAAGAGCAATACTAGTTTGTGGAGAAGACGTCCTTTAAAGGTTTGATAACCAGTAACTGATCAAAGATAAATAATAACTGACCAGAGATAAAACAATCTGATGGTTATGATTACTTGATATAGTTAATTGCAAGCACAACAGGAAAAAAATACAGACAGATTTTTCTTTCTGAGTTATGATACTCCAAGAAAGCATGTCTAAGAAAGCACTAACCATTTAAGCTCCTCATGCATGAGGTTAGAATTGGTTGTTACTGTGATTTGATAAGTCATCATGTAGCTGAATGTACTGAGTCCTGCATCATGCTGCAAGTTGAAAATTAATTATCCTTTTGGCATTTAACTTTTTGACAAATCATCTCCTGCCTCCAATTAATTGCCCTTGATTAGGAAAAGCAAGTTCTTGAATCAAACTTTGCACAATCAAGCGAAAAAATGAAAGACATGCATAGGTTTACAGCTCATTGTTCCTCCCTATATGCAGCCAACTTGTAGCAGCTGACAAAGCAAAATTCAAGTAAAATACCAGCTGTGATGCATCAAAGTCAATGTATGATGGTGCATGGCCATGTGAAGCTGTTATGTGCCGCTAATTGACAGCATTCATTGTGTCTCTATGTAATTAACATACTAAAAAACTGTTGATATTTGGATGTCTGTGAGCCATCCTGTTTTCTTGAGCTATCAATGTCAATCTTTTCATTAAATATGCCAGTTCCCTGATGGAATGTTTTGCATTTCCACTTCCTTAAGATGAGATTCACCTACTTAAATCATATTCTGAAGACTATGACTTTCTCACTCTGGTTTGATGCAGAATTTTAATTTATGCATTACCTGTTTAACTGTTAAATGCAAATGCAAATTAGAACAATCAATTCTTTAAAAAAGGTAAACCGATAGAATTTTCATCATCTTAATTGCTTAAAATAGAGAAACCTGAACAAATAGGAAGACATGGAATTGGATAGTTACCTGCAACAAGGACATACATGGAAATTATCCAAATTAAACTCGAGCCAATACCTGGCTAGTAGAAGTCAGGTTTAAACCAAAAAAATGCTCTTGACAACATCAAGGACTTACGAGATGATCGTGGCCGCTGCAACAGCCAATGAGACAATAGGATGTGTGAAACTCCATCTGTTATGTCCATCATCTGGATGTGGTGATCCTCTCCATGTTCTCTACAACCAGGTTTAGAGAGATATATACAATTCCCCTTGCATCCATGGAGCTCATGGCCAAGAAATCCTGTGCAGAGATCATGGGACAAGAACAAGGTGTTGTTGCCCAAGCTACCAACCTTGGACCATGTCAAGTTCTCTCTCGAATCATCACACTTATAAATTAAGGGATCCTCTTCACCATCCAGATTAACATACAACAGCAGCAGCTCACCGTTACATTCCAGAAGTTTGCATGGCTTGGAGCAAAACGGCAGCGTAACTGGCTCGATAGCATGATACCTTCATCACGAGAGCCAAACTCGAGGGCCAAGACATCTTCATCATGATCCACGGCATAAAATCTGCCGTTCCAGAATGCAACAACTTCGCAGATTTCATAGGAAGTCCGGAGGGGAGTCCACACAGCGTCGCCAGGCCAGCAGAAGACGAACCGTTCGAAGCCACTTTGTTTAGCCATCACTATGCACTCGGAGCCCGAGTTTGGTACCGATGACATGAACACATCGCTGATGTAGTGATCCTTCATCAACTCGTGGAAGTCGAAGTCGAGCTCTTGGGGGGCGGGAGGGAGGGGGTATTGGACTCCGGTTATAGGGTTGACGAGGGAAATGGACTTGGTGGTATCGTCGATGAGGGCGAGCCAGCCGCGCGACGCGCCGCAGATGGTCTTGTTCCGGGTTGACTCCAGCCGGCGGAGGGGGTGGACGCCGCCGTCGGAGCGGTCGAAGAAGCGGAGCTCGGCGGAGTCGGAATTGGATGGGAGGATAAAAATGGGTGGGAATTTTTTGGGTCGGGCGGCGGAGCGCCAGTGGGTGCAAACCAGACGGAAATGGAAGTAATCGAGGCAGCAAGGAAGCTTGTCAGAGATGCGTTTCAAGAGGTCAGGAATCATGGTGGAGCAATCCATGGATGGGTTCGAGGGAGAGAAGGGGAGAGGTCTGGGGCTAGGGTTTCCGATGATGAGGAGATGGGAGAGGAGAGGGTTTCAAGAAATATAAAGGAGGGTAGCATCCTGGAGTGGGAGGAGGTCAACAAGTGGCGTGGAGGGATTGGGAGGAGATACGCTCCTCTGCCTTCTCTCATTTATATGTCAGAAAGCTTTCAAGAAGAGGAGATATGGATGAGAGTTTAACTGCATGAACTCCAAAAAAATGCACAGAAATTTAACGTCATTGGTTGGGCAGCTTCTGGAAAGGTTTTTTTCCAGCCCGTCGCCCTGTTCTGGACGAAGACCGCACTCTCAATTCAGAGAGAGAGAGAAGCTAGCAAGTAACAAGCGAGAGAGGAGTAGGCTTCAGAGGGAACGAGTTCCAGGAGCCGGTGGCTTTTGTCATTTTTATTGAGAATAAAAATAAGGAAAAAAAAAAAAAAACACGGTTGGGGTCACGGGGTCCAACAAGCGTATTGCGTAACCATGCAGCAATAATTATAAAATATTTAATAAGCTTATGAAATGCAAATATTTGCTGAGGCTCACAAGATCACGGGCCATCATTCTCCAAATGTGGCTATGAGAAATCAAACCAAACCTCTAGCATAAATATATACAAATTGGACAGACTTTGGATACAGTACAGGGGATCTCACATCGTGCACAATGGCTGTCCATGCATCATACTCATAGGCTTGGCTTGATGGATGCGAGCATATCATGCTACTTTCGGTGCTACTACCAATAAAACCAGTCTAAGTAAATATATATGCAACAACAAATACAACGTCATTTATTTTTTCTCGTAAGAAAGCAGCTAAAAATACTGTACATTAGCAATGTTACCACGTCTTAAAAGAGAAGCAATGCTAGGAGCTTATTAATTAATTGGGTGCTTTCTACTCGGATGAAGTCTATATGCTATCCAAATTGCGCCATCATAATGTTACCCACGGTATATGACACTTATTATGAATCGTAATGATTCTAAAGAGTGATATGTATCGCCTAATTTGATTACTATCTTTTTTCGATTGTGGTATGTTTCCCCCAATTTATAGGATATATAGTTGAAAATAGATTTTCTCATGGTGAGGCAAGGGCATCCTCTAGCATGCCTAGAAATTGATAAGAAAATGAACCTAAAGGATCAAGGACTGTCATATGTGCTTTTTCTGCTTTGCAAAGTGCTCTTGAAGTGGCAGTGTATCATAGGTGCTTTTGGAACTAGAGATTTTGGTTACGGCTTAACTACAGATTTGGAACTTGATAAAAGATGTGGTACACGGGTCCAAGGAGTTCATTGCTAGTTAATAAAATTGACCGTATCTGATTTAGAAAAATACTTTTTTTTTTCATAGTTAGCAGATCCACCATTACAAGAAGAGCTGGATTTTGAAATTGCTGTATCAAAGTATGAATGTCTTTGCCAATTTGTACGATATAAGGATGTCCAGCTACTTAAATGGAAAATTGAATTTTCTTGGTAAGGGTAGGATGGAAGAAGAAAGCCAAGTATAAAATATTAATCTGAAAGTCAAGTATAAAACTATAATCAGTACAAATTAAACACAAAGTGACGGCTAACAACAGGCAGACTTACTTTATATTTATCCTGTTCTCTACATACATAAGAAGTGTACAAGATGGATGCGTGGACTTCATTTTAAATAGTTTGTAGTGTAAATAAATAAGGCCTAAATAAGTGTATCCTTGAAGTGTAATATAGAATTAATAGGAAAAAAAAAAGATGTAACATAGTTAGCATAGGTAGTTATATAGCAACGAAATGGTAATAGTAAGGTTGGAAAGCACCGGAAGATGAATCAATGGAGATTCTTTTACAGGAAGGAAATTTGAGTGAGTGTGCGGCTTTGCCTAATAGCCATCTCAAGTTGTTTCAGTAGATTGTGTCCATTTTCTCCCCAGTATGAGTGCCATGTCTCAAGCATGTTCCTGAGAATTCATATTATATGCACTGTGAAAATAGACCTGGATTGGGTTCATTTTTTGCAGATATTGAAGGCTAGGACATCATCATGCATGTGAGGAACAAAACAAAGTAATTTTGATGCTCCAATATATCAAGTATCACAATTACTTTGAAAACACATAGGACTCAAATAGAGATATAGAACTTGATAATAGAAGAGGTTCAAGAGTCAAAGCAGATAATTATTACAGTAAAATTGTTTGATAGCTGATAACACATAGGAATCAAATAGAGAGGTAGAACTTGATAATAGAAGAGGTTCAAGATCCAAAGCAGATAATTATTATGGTAAAATTTTTGATAGCTGATAAACTATAATGCTATAGTTAAAAAAAGACTCATTAGAGGGCTGTGATTGTTGCCACCAGTTCCCTAGCTTGGTGTGAACAATCCCAGAAGTGGTAGATTTGGCCAAGTTTACTAGCAGCGTACCGTCCTCTGAACATCGTCCTTCTGATAAACACAACAAAAAACATATTGAATAATAAGATAGCATCAAATCTTCATTTCCCTGCAAGAGAGAGTTCCACATATCAATCTGATTCTTCTGAATACAAGTTCCATCGGAACTGGAAATAGCATGAATTTGAATAATTCCAAGAATAGAGTCAGAAATTTTAACCTTATACCAAAAGAATTTTTTTTTTTTTAAAAAGGAAAGAACAATAGGAAAGAAATTTTGATACTATGTAGGTAAATAAACCAATCTATGATCCGTCTTCTTTCAGACTGCTGAACAAGCGATAAAGCAACTGAAAAATCTTAGCCAACAACAATTTAAATTTTACAATTATTTCATTTTATATAAGCAGCAAAAAACAAAAAAGATCTACAAATACCATCATCAGATAGGTATCTAACAAGCTTAAGGTATCGAAGTAATAGTTTCATGGTCTCCATCTAATTTCAAAAAGAATAAGGTATGTCAAAATTTGTGAAATTTGGTAGGCAAGCATATTTTTCTGCGTTGGCATTTCCCAAAAATTTATATTAGTCCAAACTGAAACATGCAAAAGGCATCACATCAACATTTTAGAAATTAGACTATTCAATATTCAATATTATATTCAAGTGCAAAAATTGCTATGTTACGCAATACTATTGCTAACTCAAGTTACATTAAGCAAGAGATGGCATGAAAATATTGTAATAGTGAAAGGAATGTCAACAGGAGTTTTTGTCGTAGTAAACATCACTTCAGATGCATTTTCGATAGAGCTATTTGAGTTAATATATGAGAAATGATGAAGCATAGAATAAAAAACATTTAGAGGTGAAATATACAATGGCCTCATAGAGGATGGATCTTGGCACAACGATAAGATTGCTTAATCAAACTAGGTGTCACAGGTTTAAAGCCTTTTTGCATATAGAGATAAAGCTACATTGCCATAATCGCATGAGCCTCATGTATTGTAACAATGTTTTTTTCTACATAATGGTCTCATATGAAAAAATAGGGAAATAAGATCTATTATTGAAAAAAAATAAATAAAGGAGCACCAACACACAATAGTAAAACAAAGAGGGAGAAGAACTGATATAATTACCTATACATAAGTATAGTGCATACTTATATATTATTTATTTGTAGAGTTAACTTCTATATCCTTTAAACCATATTTTGTAATATAATAAGCTTTAAATAAAATTGTTTCTTTTCTTTTGATAGGTAATTTATATCTCAACTAGTAGATAAGAAAATGATCTAAATGTTGTGATGCGGTAGCCACATGAGGGTTATAAGTATTGTGTTCCAACCATAACCCATGTTCCATGTTCGAAAGCCTTTTCCAATTTCTATTACTCCATCAACAAGACTCTTCTATCTCTCCCTCCTCCCTTCGCTGTGTGCTACGCTCATCTCTAGTCCCTTCACCTTAAGCTATGTCATCATCCACTTTAAGCCACCTCATCTTCTTTTGATTTTGCTTTTCACCAATCACCCCATCGGCCACTCTATTAGTTGATGTTACCTCCTTCATAGCCATCAATGAACTTGGTTGAGCCAATGTAGAATATATACAAGCATAATGACCTAAGATCCTACCAAACAAAGCTAATTGGAAGATGTTATTGGATTCCTTAATTCTGTATAAGTACCCGAGATCTCATAGTACTACATAATGAATATGGAGCTGAAAGATATTATTGGATTCCTTAATCTTATATAAGTACCTAAGATCTTTTAGTGCATAATGAACATGCATGGAAGTATAAAAAGCATGCTTGTATGAGCCATTATTTGTAATGACCCAAGACCTCCTCTAAAAAGTCTAATAAGAAAATATTATTTAGATTCCTTAGTCTTGTATAAGTATCCAAGATCTTTCTAGTGTATAACTGATGTGTAACTAAATACATGCATACCCAAGTTCTCATAATAATTCAAGCTTAAGCCTAGCCTAGCCAACTCATGCAAAGTTTGGGCAAACATTATTCATGAACAAACAAAGCTTGAGTTGACCAAACCACCAACAAAGGAAATGTCAGAGAAGTTAATAATGTTATAGCATTCAAAATAGGATAATGCATGATGACATGAAGCCATTAAGCATCTGCTTATTGGGTATACTCATTGTGTTGCTATGAGATCACATACATAGATAACTTGTGAGGTCTATTAGGAAGCCTAAGCAATCTATCCACCTAGATCTCATATACAATGGAAGATAAAAGGAATGACAAAAATGAAAGAGAAGAATCCCGCACAACTATGGAAGTCCCCAAATCACGTGATCCTAGAAAACAAAAAAGAGAGTGCAAAATTAATTCCTAGCTTATGACAAGTGACTTTTGTTATATCAATTTTTCAAAAGTTGTATGGCCCAAAGTTTCCAATATGACTAGGATTTTCTATCCCCATTATATGGCAAAAGTGCACAATATTAGAATATTCATGTCAAAGTACAATGATGCATGGTCGCATACAACTACCATCTATATGCTAATTGGTGGTATTTGTTGTGCAGTTATTATTTTTATATACTTGCAAACTTTTTAGGGCTTTTTTGGAAGCTCGACCAAACTATCGACAAAATAGCACCTATTTATTAAAAAGGTGAGGAAAGCGACAACGATAGATATCTCAAACAATCATGCAACTCAAAAATTTAGGATGTCGTGATCTTCGTAAAAGGTGATTTCTATCGTACTCGTTTCTGAAGATGTATAACCTTAAGTTTCTTTTATTGTTACTAAAAAAGCAAAAGCCAAATAAGGTAATAATATTAGAGTATTGAAGTCAAGGTACAATGACACATGACCAACTAAAGCTATTAAGTCTCTACTAGTAGTTGAACATATTGGCATGGTGCTATGTAATTCATGTACATGGAGAACTCTTAGAGCCTATTTGGAAGCCTAAGTAAGCAAATCTCTTATAGAATGGAAGGTGAGAGAAGCGACAAGGAATAAAGAGAACAATCTCTAGCAATAAGATATGTCCCAAATCATGGAGAAACTATTGCATGCATTAGGTGCAAGCGAACTAGGGCAAATCCTGAAGTATATGGATGGTGGAGAGCACTCAATCGGGAATCGGTGAAATATAAGGGGGCACATGAAGTGTTATCCACCATGGGATTTTCGTGGTCCAATTGCACCTGGTGCATGCAATATGGAGGCTGGCCAAATCATGTGATTTTGAAAAGCAGAAGATGCAACATTTCTACGAAAACGTGATTTTCGATTTTGTACCCATTTTTTCGGAGTTGTATAACCTAGAGTTTTTGGTATCCTTAAAATTCTCTATCCCCATGATATAACTCGAAATCCTAAATTTCAAGCCAAATACATGGAAAAGCTGTCCTAGAATCCAAATTGGGCCTTGGTGTTTGGATCCAGGAACCCTACTCATATTGTGTTACTATCATGAATCTTTTCATTAGATTTCAAGTCAAATTTTCAGTTTTTGATGGAATACTTTGCATCTAAACTAGATCAACATGAGACTTGCCTTAAATAAAATAATTTAAAAAAAAAAAAACTTTTTGGACTTCTAATTTCTTAGTGATGTAGATTTTTGTGCATATGACTCAAATTGTTAACATACAAATGCAAATGATCAGAAGCAATCCAGAAATACATTAACACAAAGAAAGCTCATCGTCTTAATTAGCATGAAATGGAGCAATCTGCAAAAAACTGAGTAATTGAACTGGATTATTATCTAGAACAAGCTGGACAAGAGACACGGGACAAAATCCAGACATATAAACATAAACTGGAGCCAATGCAATACCTACCGAGCTAGAAGAAACCAGGTTTCAACCAGAAGACAGCTCCAGATGGATTCGAGGACCAACGGCACGATATCAATTCCGAGCTGCTGCTATCTCCGATGTTCCTCAACCTGATGAAGTGAACAGCCTCTTCATGATCACTAGATTTAGAGATGTACATGCAATTGCGCCGGCACCCACGGAGCTCGTGTCCGACAAAACCCGAATTGGAGTCCTCCGACAAGAACAACGTTTTCTCTCCCATGGTATCCACCTTGGTCCATGTCAGCCGACCCTCCCCCATATCAGCCTTGTAGACGAAAGTTTTCATCTCATAATCCGGATTGTCGTCATCCTCCGTGTCGATACCCACCAGCAGCAGCTCCCCCTTGGATTCCAAAAGCTTGAACTGGTCGGGCACCAGCGGCTCCGGCACCAACGAAACTCGAGCGACCCCCGCCGGAGTGGCGTTCAGTTCGCAGACCGCGATGCGCCCGATCCGGTCGACGGCGTAGAAACTCCCGTTCCAGTAGGCGACGCTGTCGATGTTGTAGACGCCGTTGGTTTCGACGAGCGTCCACGCGCCGTCGCCGGGCCGGCAGAAGGCCAACTCCTCGCCGTTTTGGAGGATGGCCATGACGATGCAGGGATCCCCGGAGGTGGCCGGAGGCGAGGAGAGGACGGCTTCCTGGATGAAGGGGCGGTTCTGCCAGGGGACGCCGGGGCGGATGCACCTGGGGTTGGCAAGGCAGCGGTCGATCCTCAAAATGACGCGCTTGGTAGAGGGCTTGGGGAGGTGGTGGGTGAAGGGAGGGAGAGGGACGCTCGTGGAGGTGAGGGGGTTGAGGAGGGAGATGCAGTTGGTGGGCTCGTCGAGGAGGATAAGCCAGCCATGGGAAGTCCCGCAGAAGGTCTTGTTTCGGGCTTCCGCCGGGAGGGGGAAGGAGTGGACGCCGCCGTCGGAGGGGTCGAAGAAGGGGATGGTCTCGGTGGTTGGATCGAATGGTAGGAAGAGAAGGGGTGGGAATTTGAGGGGTGGAGCGGCCGAATGCCAATTAGAGCACACAGAACGGAAGTGAAGGTAGTCAAAACTATGGTCGAGCTTCTTGGATACGCGGTTGAGGAGATCGAGACTAAGAGAGGACCAGTCGGGACTCTGGTTCTCCATCGTTGATCTGAGAGCGAGAGATGGAAGAGAGAGGGGGGGTTTGGGGAGTAGTATGCCGATGGACGCAGAGTAGCGTGGGGAAGTGGTGGGTTTCCGGAATGGTGCCTCGGAAGGGAAAAGACGAGAGGGGAACGCAGGAATAAAACCTGGGGGCTTCGCCGAAGGATTTTACTTGGCATCATACGCTCTCTTTATCTCGTCATCTAAATTGTCTTGAGAGCAGCAGCAAGGGGAATGTCGTGAGTTCATGTGCGTTCCTCCGTTCTGCAACTCCGACATCTGTACGACCGTTGTCCTCTCTGCGTTACTTCTCATTTTATATGTAGTCCTTGCATAGATAATATTTTACATTTAGGTCCTACACTGTATACACAGATTATTAATTTTTGTTTTCATTTGACTCGATTTATTTATGTATAAAGTCATCTATATTTATTTTGAAAAGATATACAGAAAAAGGTCGAGATTCGGCTCAGATTGGAGACGTAATAATTTTTAGTTATTTTGAGATTTGTTTGATTGCAAAAAGAATTGTATTAAAAATCCATTTTTCAAAAGATCTAGGTTAATGAAAGCATTAACCTATTCAGAAGTTAATCATGTTAAATTCCTCTGATGCAAGCGCTGTTATCCATTTTTTTTACTGCAATTTCCTTCTTTTTTTTTTTTTAAGTCGCCATCTTAACATACTTATCAATCCACACTTGCCTAATTATTTCACCACAATTTTCAACAGTAGGAAGAGAAGTAAGATGAAAGCAAAATTGTGCATATAAATGATAATCATGTATATGGAGGGCGACTCTACAGTACGAACAAGTAATAAGAATCCAGGTCCCATGACTGTTGGTAGATGGGATGCTTACGTTTGGCGGTTGGTCGGTTCCAATCCTGTTACACACACCAGATACGGCACCTCCATGTAGTCCCTTGTTCTCAAGAAGCCCAGCCTCATTAGACATGAGATGCAGCAGCGGCCATTTGAGCATCCCCTGCTTCCATCCTTCCACAACACCATGATGATATATTGAGTGGCAAGAGGGCATGCAAATCTTCCTTCAATATAAAGTTCCACATAACAACCAAATCCTATATTTCAAAGTTCAATCAATTATAGAGAGAGCACAAATTTGAACGGATGTAGATATATAGAGTTACAGAACCTAGACTGATATATAAGTTAGGGTTGAGCACGAATCGGATTCATTTGGATTGAGAGAAAAATTTCATCCGATCGAACCAATCAGATTGAAGAAAATTGAATCCACTACCGACTGTTTATTGTATATAAACCGTTTGAAACTGAAGTGAATGGCTTGTAGTGGGTTTGGATGGATTGTATTGGTCTGGACTTCAATGTTGACGCAATATTGATTTTAAATCCAATATTGACTCACTTAAATTTATTTATTTATTTTTTATCAATTTAATATAAAAAATTTAAACTTTATAAGTTATAAATTTTGAATTTATTTTTGAACTTATATAAAATAAAATAAAAAAAATAAATTTATTAATTTGAAAGCAACTACATTTGAAAGTTTTCACTTTAGAATTGTTTCAAATTGATGTACTTTCATCAATAATACAATATTAATATTTTCATAAATCCAAATGGATGACTCGGTGTCTTTTAGAATGAAGTATTGAAGTCTAAACAACATCGTCCCAATGAAAATGAGTTTATGAATTACTACATTGATTGGGTTTGGTTTCATATGATTTAAAAATGTAGGAATCGAATCCGACCATAAATAATCGATTTTTTATAAATTTCAATTCGATTCTATTTAATTTATATCTTTTAACTGAACGAAAATTGATATTTATTGGATCGGATTGAATGGATTTCTTCAGATTTTAGTTATTTACTCAGTCCCAATACAAGTTATATAACAGAAAAAAAAAAAATCCTTAGACATATTGGATGGCTTAGCCTCCCTTATATCTAAAGAAAGAAAAGAAAACAAAAAAAAAAATAAAAGAGTTTAAAATATATTCAAAATACAGTCATCTTTTTTCTAACACCGGAAAAGCAGAACCAATGAAAAGAACTGCAGGACACAACTTACACTTTGCAACTATTTCCTTCAAATGAATAAGCAACTGGATCCGCAAATGCCACCAATAACCAGGTATTTGGTAGGCAAGCATCATTTATATAGACTTATTTTGTATTGCCTTTTTTGTTCCCAACAAAGAAAAATGATGCCATTCCTTAGTGATTTATCCAAGCACATATTAGTACATACAACAGGAATCACATCAAACATATCAATCTAAACGTATGATTGAACTGTTTGCCAACTTGGTACAGCAGCAAAGAAGACTCTTTTGAAGCCATAAAGAAATAGAGGAAAAAATGGCAGGATAAACTTTTGTATTACTGAATCAACACATCAGTGGTGGAAAGTCTACTTGATGGATTGTATACCTAACAAATTGGTGTTTGTAGTAGATGATCTCCTAAGGTATGTCTTAGTAGATCTGCTTGGGTTATAAACTGAGAAATGGTTTGGAAAAAAAGAGAACCATCAAGAGTGAACAAGTTACCTGCTGGAATACATAATAGGATCACATATAAGCGATTATTGAAACAAACAATTAAAAAAAACAAACAAAAAAAAAAAAAAAAAAGGAAAAAGAAAACAGATCTCTTATCGCTGTAACTAAATTAAGGGCTATAGTCACACTGAAAAAGAAAAATCCAATCAAAATAACATTGGGAGCGGACATTTTATACAGATTAGAAGAATCCAGTTTGTCCAACACAATCATAAGGACTTGGAAAACTTTGTCATCAACCTTTTATCAAAGGAATACAGGAGAATCAAACTTTCCTTCAAAACATATTAATTTTGCTTAATATGCTTCCAGGAGAAAAGCAATTCACTTTAAAAATCTATTCAATCAATCAACTATCTGACTAACATGCACTGCAGGTGTGGCAGATCAATCAAACAGGAAGTTTGCAATTGAACGAGGGATGTTAATATACCAGGCCTGACCCAAGATTTTGCAAACTTTTCCACCCCACCGGCCCAATGACTCACAGGCCATCTCTCTCTCTCTTCTGCCCTCCTCCACCCCAATTGTAGCTTGGGTGTTGATTGGGTTTGGCCGAGTTGGTCACAGGCATGGGTCCTAGGAAACCTGTTGGGCTTCAGATTTGCTCCAGCTCGTCCTAGGATTACGCTTTTGCTATTATAGTTAATTTGGACCGTTCGTTGAATGTGACATAAACGGTACATTGTTCCTTTGTCATTTCCATGCGAGTACGATACAGAAAGGTTCCTTTATCCAAAGTGCAGTACTTCCATTCCTATTTCAGACCAGATACGTAACCACCCGAGAGGAGACTATGGTCTTACATTGGAGAGAAAACGACAAACGTTACAATGCTAATAATAATATAACAGCACACAAATAAGGTGTCTTAACCAAGTAAACAACCTCCAACTCTTAAAATAATAACACAAATTTCAATCCTAGCTTCTTTCTAACATAGCGTGACTATAATCATTTTTTATAATAACCACTCACACCATTTCATTTGCTAACAACCATGATCATCGTCATTATATCTTAATCAACCTCCCAACATCAACGACAACATCCTCCTCCTCCCTCCTCCAATCCGTTCATTAACCAAATCCAAGTGCAATCCAACCCATAATGAAATGTTAATCACATAAAAAATACAAATATCCCCCATTTTTAAATCTTAATCTTGGTTTTCCTCTTCTTTAATCTTTTAAAAATGAGAGAATTATCCTTGATCTCCCTCTCCCCCACCTCCCCTCTACCTTCCCTTCCCTTCCCATCCCTGTCTGCTTTCCCCCTTCCTTCCATTCCTCTCCCTTTTTAATCCCTCAATCATTGTTTATATACACACACATATATATATATGGGATATATATAAATTTATTTTTAGATTAATTAATTATTATGGATTACCTCCAATTCCTCCTCCTCCGCTCTCTTCTCCTCCACTCGGATCCATGGCCTCTGCCTGCTCTCTGATATCATCCCCCAATTAGGGTTTCGTTCTCCGGCAATCCCTCTCCCTGGATTAGGATTAGGGTTGGGATTTCGGATTCGGAGAGAAAGAGAGGAGCAACATGTTCAACAGGATCATAAAGCGGGCGAACCGCAAGGTTCCCAAATCGGACGCCAGTGAGCCGGCCGTCTACCCCTACGGCGCCACCGCCGCCGGAGGCGCCCCGGTGGTCTCCGCCTCCAACGTGACCGTCAACCACGCCTCCCGCACCACCCTTTCCTCCTCCGTCGCCGGCGCGGCACCTAACTCCCACCCTCAGGCCTCCTCGGGCGCCGCCGCCGCCGCGCAGATCGAGGCCCTCCCCCTCTTCCGCGACGTCCCCGTCCCCGAGCGCCAGGCCCTCTTCCTCCGCAAGCTCCAGATCTGCGCCATGGTCTTCGACTTCTCCGACACGCTCAAATCCGCCCGCGAGAAGGAGGCCAAGCGCCAGACACTCATCGAGCTCGTCGACTTCGTCCAGTCCGGTTCCGGCCGAATCACCGAGCCCGTCCAAGAAGAGCTCGTCCGCACCGTCGGCGTCAACATCTTCCGCTGTTTCCCGCCGGCCTCCCATGAGAACACCGGCTCCGAGAACGCCGACCCGGAGGAGGAGGACCCCTACCTCGATCCTGCCTGGCCCCACCTCCAGCTCGTCTACGAGCTCCTCCTCCGCTACGTCGTCTCCTCCGACACCGACACCAAGGTCGGCAAGCGCTACATCGACCACTCCTTCGTCCTCCGCCTCCTTGACCTCTTTGACTCGGAGGACCCACGCGAGCGCGAGTACCTCAAGACCATCCTCCACCGCATCTACGGCAAGTTCATGGTCCACCGACCCTTCATCCGTAAGGCCATCAACAACATCTTCTACCGCTTCATCTTCGAGACTGAGCGCCACAGCGGGATCGGCGAGCTGCTCGAGATCCTTGGGAGCATCATCAACGGCTTCGCCCTGCCGATGAAGGAGGAGCACAAGCTTTTCCTCGTCCGGGCTCTCCTTCCGCTCCACAAGCCGAAACCGGTGGGCATTTACCACCAGCAGCTATCCTACTGCATTACCCAGTTTGTCGAGAAGGATTATAAGCTTGCGGACACGGTCATCCGGGGTTTGTTGAAGTATTGGCCGGTCACCAACTGCCAAAAGGAGGTGCTTTTCCTCGGAGAATTGGAGGAGGTTCTGGAGGCAACGCAGCCCGCCGAGTTCCAGAGATGCATGGTTCCTTTGTTCAAGCAAATTGCGCGCTGCCTCAATAGCTCTCATTTTCAGGTTTGAGACCCAATCTTTTAATCGTGCTTTTCTTTTCTTTAAGGTGAATTTTACTATAAATAAAATGGTTAGGTCTGGCTGGCTTTTAATTATTTATTTCTTGTCATAAAAGGAGAATTTGGATACATTTGTGGTTCTTTTTCCGGAAAAAGAAAAAAACTAATTTCCTGGAAGGTTTGCAAGTTTCACGCTAAGCTTTTGATCTTGCTGTTGTTCTTCAAATATGGAAGATAACTTTTTCCCCATCTATATTATGTGACATAGACAAAGACATTATGATTCGACATGAAGAGGTGGACAGATACTATAGCTTCTTCTTCAGCTGTTCTGGTCCTTATTTTGCAAAATAAAATACTGTATAAGATGTTCTTACATTGTGTCATCGTGTACGAACTTAAGTTCTTTCTTTATTCAGTATGTAAAACCATATTTAAAATTGTTGAGACTAAATGTGTCTCGGCATGCATTTAGATATTATCGCATTTGATAAAACTAGGAAGGATAGAGAAGTTAGTATATTAGAGGAGCCATACAACTGGCATTAATTAAGGACAAAGTGATGGGGAACTAGTTTGTAATATATCAAAATTTGCAACGAGATTTGGGGAAGCTTTGGATAGGAGCTCGACCTTCAATATACAGTATATCAGAGAAGGCATATTAATGGCATTGTGCTCTGTCTAAAATGGAAAATTGGTTAACATGATATGACATGTGCAAGCAAGATGATGAAACCCCTAGTAAGGGAAGGTGCCCTGTATGTATGCAGAGGGGCATGAAAAGAGGGGACCAACTTGATGTATAAGGTTTTAGAAAAAGGTTTGAAGTGATTATAGAGGTTTTAGACGTTACTCTAGTAACTTTAGATTGAGGAAGGGCTATTTTTCAGTCTCCATCCCCTGTCCCTCTGTAATGCTACCTCAGAAACGGCAGATAATGAATTGAAAGAGTAAATTCACTTCTCCCGACCTCTAAAATTCTACACAGAGGAGAACTTTTTAATCCCTTAAAGAGTTCAATCAAGTGCATAAAATAACTAACTCTTTGCTTTTAGGAAGGGGAATATATATTTATAAATTATTCCTCTTTCTGTTCTCCTGCATTAACATTTATGGAGATTGCTATAACTGAAGCCACTGTCTCTAGAATAAGAATGCTTCCAACTTATCTATTGTAAAGGAAATAAACCACCGGAATACTAACTAGATCAGTTGTTAAAGTTGGCTCCCAGTTGAAGTAAACTTTGAGAATTTATTTTATTTGCTTCTGCATTCTGATGTTATGCAGCCTCAGGAATAATTTCATCCTTACTGAAATTGCAAAAAAAATCTGCAATAGATATGGTTCCCAATGTATGCTTGTATTCGTGCTTCATTAAAGAAATAAAATTTCAAGTTGTGTAGTCCACCAATTTTTTATGGGTTTGATGGCAATGAGTTGGATTGGTTTGTTAGGCATTGATTGATTTGCAGAGTGACTCATAATCCATTGGTTGGGACAATATATGCTAAAAGTCACTTCTGAGAGACATTGCTTTAGAGGCTAGATTGCCTAGTAGCTATCTTAGCTTAAGCAGGCCCCTCTATTCCACTAAGGTTTCATCTGCCTAGACAGCCTTCTTATGCTACTCGATCACTCAAATATCATCCAAGTTTTCTGCTTAGAACTAGCTCTCCCAAGTGGGTTGAGTCTGGACTATCTTTATGGTTGATCGGGTATGGGACAAGGTGAGATAATAAGTGGCTTGGCCAAGTAGGTGATAACCTTTGACCTTTATCTTTGACACCTGTGCCCTTGCACCTTACCCTAGTTACGGCTAAAAACTTTTGACAATTCTTGGTTAGTTATTTATCTGCAACTTCAAATCACTCATCATTTAGTAGAGCTTTTTTTGTTGCATGTTGATTTACCGTTCATGTTTTATGGATGATTCATTAATGCTTGATCAATTAATGTTATCGTATGATATGTAGAAAATTTGTCATTTATTAGTTGACATGTCACTTTATACCAAGATAACTCCTTAGTTAAATATCAAATCATTCTTAGTTTAGTTATTTTTTATTCTTTAATTTTTGAGTTAGTCTAAAATTTGTTAATTTGAATTATTTTTATTAGATCAATACATTTCAATAAAGCATGGAAATTTTGGCTTAACATTATGCTCTCTCCCTTGGTCATAAGCAAAATGGATCCACCTTTTATAGCACTTGTTAGATTAGTCATATGGTATGTTTTGAAACAACAATTTTGTTGATTTTCTCTGTTCACAAGTCTCTAATGACATCCCCAATGTTTGATTTTTGACTCTTCACCAGTTAAACATTCAAGTTACCCAATAAGGTCAAATAATTTGGTGTGACCTGGACACTTCAGTTTTTTGGAGTTCTAAACTGTCAATGCTTTTGGCCACTAGGATACAACACAATGTGGATATGGATAGCACTCCATGATGCTCCAAAGATGGAGTGTCCTGCTTACGTCAGCTACAAGTATCAGCACTTCACTTGATTTGCCTTTTCTTTTCTTTTCTTTTCTTTCTTTTTTTTCTGGAATGTCTTGGCAAGGAACTCCCCATTTTAATTTATGATACTTGAATTGTCAACCATATTTTCTAAACGATTTAATCTGAAGTGTCCAAACTCCTCCGATGAAAACAGCTGTATTTTCCTGCAATGATATTCTGGCATGAGTATGTGTTTTCAAAGTGCTTTTGACTAGTCAATTTATGGTAGTCATTGAAAGATATCATATTTTTATTTTGTAAATTGCCTTGTGTGGAGTGTCCTAGTGTTAGGATTTTTGGAGGTTAAGGTGCTGAACACTTGGTATATGATGCAGCCAAGTATAGAGTTAGACTGCAGAATTTAGTTTAATTTGCTCAAATAATTTCCGGATCTGACTTGACCTGATTTTTACCCTTCAAACAGCAAAATAAGCAATTGTGAGTAATTTCAAGGTGCAAAGTAGATAAATAGTGTACAGGAGAGAAGAATAAAGATTAGAGCAAAGTCTGAGTGCAGGAGAGAAGATCGAAGAGCTAAAGTGCTCGATAGAGAGGAAAAAATGTAAATTTATTCAATACTTATCACCAAAAGCTAAAACCGATTTTCACCATCTTGTCTCCTCAAATAACTGAAGACATCGCATGACTTTTAATGACTCTTAATTGACTAGGACATTCATAAACCTTTTCCTACATTTTCCTAACAAAAAGAGCAGCCAATGAATTTTCGTAAAATAGAAAAACTCGTAGTGTCATAGGATTTTATATAGAAAACCATCAAAATCTTTCCAAATTACATTTCTAATGACTTCTGAACTTTCCTAATTGAAGATAGATCCGTAGTGGGACCTTTTGATATTATTCCTATGTAAAGTAGGATTCATAAGCCGAATACAGAAATAGGCTTCGAATTAATTGCAAACATCACAAGACAATATATCATATATAAAGATTTACAGAAAGGACTCCAAGACAATAAAACAGCGGCTTATGTGAAAGTAAAACCCAAAAAATTAAAGCAACTAATTCTTAACCAACTTCAAGCCCAAACACCTGGACTGCTCCAAATGTCCGGGTTACACTATGAAAGTTGGTTGTTTCTTAGTGGGAACTGAATTGGATGTTTTCCTGCTATTTCTTTTCCCCTTCAAGTGCTTTCTCATCTACACTAGATCAAAATGAAATATTATTAATTATTTGTCCTTTTTGTGGGATGCAACACCTTTTGAACTGGTTTTGCTGACTTGTTTTTAAGGTTAGGATTGAAAAGTTAATGCTAATCTTATTAACAAAAGGATGGGCTTGCCAAATTCAATGAAGGGCTCTTGGAAATAACCAATGATGATGCTTTAATTACTACTATTTATATTAAAAAAAAAGAAAAAGAGAATACATAATGCATCTCAAACTTTATTATTAAAAATAAGAATCAGATGAAATTTTCCATCTAAGGTTTCATTTGGAACAATTCTCTTGGATATACAATATGCATTATTAATTTTCTTCATTTGCATATCTATGTTTTGAACTTATACCCTTGTGGATTTATAAGAGGTTATTGTCTTCAAGTGACAATCAATATAAATAGTCTGCTTTGATTTTTTTCAAGATATGCACTACAATTATGAAGTGAATGGAAGAACTTAGTAAATACACTAGTACTTGGTTGCTTAAAAGAGTAGAGTGGAGTTTGAAATAGAAATGATATGGTCTGAATAGTTGATTGTTTTTAAGAAAAAATACTTGTGAATTTAATGGTATCATTTGCATTACTATGTCAACATAAGAAAGTGTCCTGAAATTGTGATTTAAGAGTCTAAGGAATACTTAGCCTCAGGAAAGAGGGGTAGGGGTAAATCACTTGGGATGAAGTCGTAAGAAAGGGCTTGATATCGCTCCATTTTTCATAAAGTGCAGCCCTCCATAGATTGGAATGAGGGACATGATTCATAAAGCTGGCCCTAACTAGTTTGGGATTAAGACTTAGTGAAGTTGAGTAAGGAATACATAACCTAATTGAACATTGGGAGCTATGTGGTGATCAATTAATGAAGATACCTGGAATGTTGTTCAAATAATAGAGGTCCTATTAAGGAAAGTTTAGAGAATTAAAATCATGAATATTTCCAATAGTTATCCAAATTTTAAGGATGCTAAGGAAGTAGTGTGAATATGATTTCATTGTTGTGTGTGTGTTCAAACATTTTCTAGTGAGCCATAAAATATATGGCTGATGGTAATAAAAATAATTAGTTAAATTAATCAAGAGTTTTTAGTATTTTTAATGTATTGTTGATTACTAAATACTGTTATCAAGGAAGGATCTATAACTTAAGGAATGATGAATATCTAGGAACATATGACTATGGTGTTTTAAAAAACAAAAAGACCCTAGGAAACTAGTCTGGCTTTAATGTATAATTATAGGATTATTTGCATGATATGTTGGAATGAGGTAGTTATGAGAATGTGATAATTTTTATATAGGAAAATTATGGGGATATAGACCATGATTGTTCAGAAAATTCTCCAAAATGTTGAAAACTGTACTCAAAAACTGCCATTGTAAGGACAAGCACTCAAGCGTTAGATTTGGTTTTCTTTTTCCTTTTCTAACCAGGAGGAGCCTCACCCCCCTCCCAACCAAAAGATTTATTTAGTTAAGCGGTGGAAAAAAAATTGTAGCAAATTTCTTCTAAATATAACATATTACTAAAAAAGCTTAAATATATATTAGTCAAAACTTATTTGATGTGCATATCATGTAGAAAGTAGATGTTAAAGTAATTGATGAAATGTGTATCTTATAATTAAAGATATTTTAGAAGGGGATAGAATAACGATGAGGATGGCCATCATTATAGTAAAACAAGGTGGAAGTGTGCCTTTCTGCAAGCACATGATCTGGTTTATGATAATATTTAACAAATCAACCTGAAGACTGTGTGTTCAAGGTATCTAGATAATATGCCATATGAAAATAATTACCATTGGCATCTATTCTACATGTTTGTTGTGAACTTCCTAAATATCTTGACCAAACAAGTATGATTGCTCCTTCTCCTCATCATCATCATCGTGGTCGTGGTCTTCGTCATCATCATTGTTGTAGTCATCATCGTGGTCATCATTATTATGATTATTAGAGGAGGAGGGTAGAAGCCATACATATGTTTATTCGATGATGGCATGAATGCAACCCAGGTCTCTTGTATCAACGTAAGAGACTTTGCCAACTAGGCTGGTATGCACCTTAAAAATTATAATTTATTTAAAAGGATGTTGTGGAAGTATATATATACATACACACACACACGCATATATATATATATATATATATATATATATATATATATATATATATATACATACATATACATATACATATACATATACATATATACAGATATACACACACATGCACACACATATATATGCACACACACACACATATATATGTATACATATATACAGATATATATCTACATATATATATACATATATACATATGTATATCTATATATAAATATACATATATATACATATATATATATATATATATATATATATATATATATATATATATATATATATATATATATATATATATATATATATATATATATATATATATATATATATATATATATATATATATATATATATATATATCAGTTTTTCTGCTTCATAAAGAATATCTATTCTTATTGCTATCTTTATCTCCACTATATATGGCTCATATATCGTAACATGATCAGGCATTTGCATGTGGCTGGGCTTGTGATTCTCTCTTCTTCTCTCTATATACCATCAGAATGTTCAACTTGGGAGTATGCCTGTTATTTGACAGGAAAAAAAATGTATCTTGTGGCTGTGAAGAGTTAATACTAAACATTCAATGACTGATGGTACCTCAATCATCAATCAAGTACTAGTTGCAGTAGGCTCATTCATGTGCGCTGCATTTGTCTTCCTTACAAATATTAATACAAGGGTAGGAGTAGGAGTCCTAGCAGAGGAAAGTAGAATCAATACAATTTGATTTGGTTTGGATGAGTGCATCAGTGATGACAAACATCATTTTCCCAAACACAGGTGAAGAGTTTGAACCATGCATAAGAGGGCCAAAGAAGAACTGGTTGGACTTAGTTAAAATTACCAAAGTAGCCTTTCCTTTTATCAAAACTTGGCCTTGGATAACCTGTGCTCGATATCAGTTGGTTGATTTGCCTACCTTCAGATTGCTATTAAAACACTCTCTATTATGGATGTTTGAGAGTCCAACCGGACAAGATGGTGATGATTATTTGTAGGATGTATGCATGGGACAGGGTGACATTGCAACTGATCCATTTTCTAATAACCAAATTTTGTTATGAAGCTAAAGATGACTTAGCAAACAAGAGTGGATTTAATATACAATGTTAGTTTTATATGTTAGTCACAAATTGAGTTTTATAACTTTGGGACATAAGTTTTCTTTGTGCATGGAATAATATTCAGTAGCACGTTAACATTTTTTTCATACAATAACTCTTCAATGTGGGCAACACAAACCTGAACCAAATAATGGGCCAGACAGACTGGCTCTGGGATAGCCTGGGCCTATTTCAAGCTTTAAATGATGTTGTTTATTGACAACTTTCCAATGGCTTTGGTGTAAAATGAAAATAATTGGAAAATTGGACATGATAGCAGGCCTTTCAAAGATAAATATTTTACATACAATTTGTGTGGCCATTCTTCTTTGTTTGCACGTCAACTTGCATGTTTGCTGCACACCTTATTAATGGTCATATCGCCATGTCTTATGATACTTTTTAAATAGGGGAGTTTGTATATTTTGTGCGCTTGCCGTTGCAAGGTGGTTCTGCAAACTTCCATTTACACTCTTGCTCTTTGATAAGCTTCTGTTTTTATGCTGGTTCATTTAAGGCACTTTGAGTTCGATGGATCTTTTGCCGCTTCTCTTTTATGCTGTGGCTTTCTGAAACAACTTCTTCCTTGACCATAACGTGCCATTCATATTTGTTTCCTATAGTAGTAAGCCTTACACAATTCGCCATTTGTTTAGCAAATTTTTGCTATGCCAATGCTTCAATTCCAGAAGGTAACAATTGACCGCACAGATTGCATTACCAACATCGTGCAGAACATTTTCAGCATCTAGAAAATTGGTTGGATAATTCCTAGATGAATGTTGGCTCTTTGTTCTTCCTTTTGTGCATTTTTTTGCATGTGATAAAGGTAAAGATTAATGGCAGGTTGCTGAACGGGCCCTATTCCTCTGGAACAATGATCACATTGTGAGCTTGATTGCTCAAAACCGCAGCATCATCTTCCCCATCATATTTGAAGCTCTGGAGAAGAACATGCAGGGCCATTGGAATCAGGCGGTTCATGGTCTGACTTCAAATGTCCGTAAGATGTTCCTGGAGATGGACAGTGAACTGTTTGAAGAGTGCCAACGACAGTACATGGAGAAAAAGGAAAAGGCCAAAGCCTTGGAAGAGCAAAGAGAGCTCGCTTGGAGAAGACTGGAAGCTGTTGTTGCAGCCAAGGCTGCAGGGGAAGAGATGATCCTAGTCAATTAGGCAAATTTGTGCCCTTCAACGTTTTTCTTTTCTTTTTCCTTTTTAGTCTGTTTACCCTTGGTATTGTAACGTATAATGTATCATTTGTGGATATGCCTCAGATTGTGAACAGTTGCCAAGATTTTTTGGCATTTCAAAGAGATGCGTATTATCTTCAAAGCTCTTTCATCTTGTTTTTATTCGTTAGCTTCAGCCATGACAATCCTTAAGCAGGCACTGTAAATATATGTGGAAGTATGATTTCAGTGTGTTGTACTATTGTATGGTTATGGTCGATGATCAGGCCAGTGCTGCTTGGAATTCATTCTCATGTTATGGGGAACAAACAGACAGCAATTATTTAAGTTTTAACTCCTCCCAGAAACCTATGTTTACTCCGAGCAATGACCTCAAACTGGTGCCCCCCAGTGCAGTTTCGAGAAAACATAGATGCCTTGAGAGGTTTGATATAAATCCAATTTGGACTATTTTGAACAATTAGACAGGTTATGAAGTGAGAATCTGGACTGAAGGCTGCAAAAAGAGGTTAATCAAAAACGCTGGAGCAGTTTTCAATTAACATTTGGCCGCTAATAAACTGGATGGCCAACAGAAGCGCCTGCCAAGCCATTTGGTTGTTTTTTTTATCACAAACCATTTGGTTTATGGAACCACATAAAGGAAAAAAAAAAACAAAAGCTTGGCTGCTCCAACACTTAAAAATAACCTTTTGGTTTATTTGTTGGATTAGAAGCCCCCGTTTAGCTATTCAAGAAACTGCAATCAAGTCAGATTGTTGTGTAGAATCAGATTACATGAACATAATATCGTGTTGCTTCTTATTGACCTGTTAATAAGGCTGTAAGCTGCAGATCAGAATAATTATGCTTCGTACTTCATAGATTCTATTAAAATAGAAATGGGATTTTTTCCCGTTGGCGGAAGGATCTGGATGACAGACTAAATGAAGCTCATTGGCCAATCGATCATGGTAAGGGAATTGGAATCAAAATACTTTGTTATTGCTTCCTATCTTCTTTCCAGTTTTAACAGGTAACAGCTGCCTTTAGGGAGTCAGGACAATCCGCAGAAACATTTGCAGCCAAACATTAGTTAAAGAAGTAGAAGATCCTGAAGTGTATTAAATGAGCCTGGTAAAAAAAAGAATTGTGCCTAAAGTTTTTGACAGGAAGCAGTTCAGGATGCCATATCTACTTAGCAGTATCCATTACATTATCTGAGAAAAAGGGTATCCATCTTATGATATTTGGACATGAATCATAGAAAGATATTAATACTATGGTCTTTCTGAAGCATCCAAATGTTCCTAAATCTTCTCAGTGATCCACTAATTTGCCAGTTATGGCAAAGTACCCGGGTCAGTGACAAAATAGCTGCATTGTTATCGATGATCTTCTGGATCTTAATGAAATGAAAAATCTGGTCTGTCTACGATATCCAGGAATGCTTTTAAAAGTCTATTTGCCTGCACAGTCACGTTCAAAACAAAATAAAACACAGTGCCTTGAATCAGCAACAGAGTTTTTTTTCCCCTGAAACAGATTTAATAGCTCGAGTACTCCTAGATTTGCTCTCTCTTTTCTTTCGATGCGCAACAGATACAACAACATGCACAATGGTAACTGTTTCTGTCATCGTGTATGATTTAAAACAAAAGCTATATCTTAAGTGTGGGTGAAAATCCGACAAGATATGATGCCAATTGTTAGACGACATGGATGAGAACGCCACTTACACGACTAGCTGGAGCAAATTGATGTCAAGGCAAGATGGTGGAGTATCAGATTTACTAGATCTTCCAACTTAAGAATGTAATATCTATTTTTGTTGTCATATAAGATCTTTTTTTTTTTGGTAACAGTTGCCATATAAGATTAAAGCTGAAGCTGTCTATATGTGTGATAATCTGACAATGTATGCTGCCAATTGTTAGAGGACAAGAAAGCAAAAGCCAAATAAATAACTAGTTGGAGTGAATTGATGTCAAAACATATATGTGGAGTCTTAGATTTACTGGATTTTCCAATTTAGAAATGTAATATCTATTTTTGTTATTATATATGATTTAAAACCTAAGCTATTTAAATGCTGCATCGATCCAAAATGACGGGAATAAAAGCCATATTAATAACAAGCTGAAGTGATCGGATATCAAATCATAATGGCAAAGTCTCAAATTTGCTAGATCTTCGAACTTAAGAAAGTAATATTTATTTTTGTTGTCATATATGATTTAAAACTAAAGTTATTTAAGTGTGTGTGATAATCTAATAAGATATGCGGCCAATTGTCAAACAACAAAAATGCTAAAGCTAGCTAAATGACTAGTTGGATCAAATTGATGTCAAAGGTGGAGCCCAAATTTATTAGATCTTCCAACTTAAAAATGTAATATCTATTGCTTTATCGTATAAAATATGAACCTAAAGTTAAGTGTCTATAATAATGCGACGATGTATGCTAGCTAGATGACAAGGAAGCAAAAGCCACATAAACAATTAGTTGGAGTAAATTAACGCCAAAGCATGATAGAGAAGTCTCAGATTTATGAGCTCTTCCAACTTAGAATGTAATATATATCTATTTCTACTGTCATATACGATTTTAAAATGAAGCTACTTAAGTGCATGTGACAATCCAACAAATATACTGTCAATTATTGGATGATAAGGAAGCGTAAAAAAAAAACTATGTAAACAACTAGTTGGAGCGATTAAATTGGCATCCGATCATAGTGGAGTCTCACATATACTAGATTTTCCAACCTAGGAATGTAATATATGTTTTGTGTTGTCAGATATGGATTAAAACCAAGTTTATTTATGTGGGTCTGACAATTCGACAACATATGCCATCAATTGTTAGACAACAAGGAAGCGAATACTACATAAACAACTAGTTGGGGTGAATTAATACCAAAACATAATAATGCAGGCCATGTGAATATTCTACATAGTCGGTTCCTGCTTATTATTGGAAAATAAACATGAATTTATTGCCTTCGTAAATTACACTAAACTATGTGAGTAGGATTATCCATGCATAAGAGATGTATTAAATGTGGGTACATGAACTTATGTTTAGGAATGTGTTTGTGACTTTTAAAAATATACATGAGAAGTTTGGGAATATATGTGTCTTTTAAAGAAGTGTGTGGGATATTAATTAATATATTATGAAGATCAAAGAGTCATATAACTATAGTAATTAATGTGTTTATGAGTAGTATAAATAAAAATAATTTTCTTAGTATGTAGTAGGAGTTGGATATGAAATAAATAAAAATTATGATATTATTTCTCTCCTCTCTTAAGCATTTCTTATTATATGTGATTGAGTACTCCTCTCCTCCTTTATCCACCTTAACAAAGTGGTATCGGAGCATAAGTATAATAAGTATCCATCACCAAATTCCAACAAAGGAGTATCAGAGCCAAGTTCGATCTTATGATAATAGTCAGAGCTGGTTTGGTTCTAAGGCAACAGTCAAAGCAAAGTACAATCCAAAGAGGTGTGAAAGGTGGAAGAATATTTTTTCATAGTTGAAGCAGAAAACTTCAGGCTAGAAGACTTATTAAGTGAGCAGTTTGCAACTTGTGTGATACTTCAGATTCAAGATAAGAAATAGATATCCGTTGAGACAGTGCGAGTTGAAAAAAATGACTCCATAAGAGAAGAAGACAAGAAGTCTTTCATAGAAGAGATGAAGAAAGTCTCTAAAGATATCACGCCCCGAACCCAACACCCGGGTCGGATACGTGATGGCCGCACACTCCTTAGAGCAAGCCCTAAAAAATATGCAAGGCCAAATTAAATTATTACAATCTTAACATCCATACCAATTAATTTCAAATATAATTTATAAAACCTTGTATAGGTACAAATTAAATTTCTTCAGTTCTCTGATCAGGTACTATAACACTCTATCTATCCATCTGCTCACCCATAAATCTAAGCCATAGCCAATCATGAACATTCTGTATCTCTGAAAAGAAAAGAAAGATGAAGGGGTGTGAGCTTTATAGCCCAATAAGAATTTCCATATCATACTGATATAGTAATATAGTCTGAAAATAAGGATAAACAGTAAGATATAAAATCTCATATTTAATGTCCAGAATAATGCAAACATTCATAAATTTTCTGTCTTGTCAAAATAAATGCATAATCATATATTAACAGGTGAAACACTTTTGTTCAATAATTGTTTCATGTCTTATCTTTCATTTCTCCTTTCATAATCACATGATTTTTAACAGTTTCTTTCTGGCTCTGGACTATCCAAGTCTATACCTCAGTCATCATCCGGATCGAATCCACTTTAAAAAGTCTTTCAAAACTGTCCCAGGATGAGCTCCTGGCCGGCTGTCCCACGTACCAAAGCCCGTGAGAGGCTGTCCCAGGCATAAGCTCCTGGCGGACTGTCCCAGGTATGAGCTCCTGGCCGGCTGATCCACCTGTAAGCCAGTGGGGGCTGTCCCAGGCATAAGCTCCTGGCGGGCTGTCCCAGGCATAAGCTCCTGGCCGGCTGTTCCACATGACAAGGCTAGTCCATACCATATATCTCTTTCTTTTCATTTAATCATTATGTGTTGATTTCATCAATCAATTCTGTCTTGCATTATGATCAATTCAGATATGTCATATCCATATAATCATGCCATCAATCTCTGATACATATATATTGACATAACATACTCATGCTCAAAATCAAATAACAGTATCTCAGGTATAATAAATTCATCGATCTCAAATCCGACGATGCAAAACCAACGATGCAAGACCAACAGTAAAATAGCATATACATAATAGTGATCATGTACAGGGATTCTTACCTTTACCGGTGACTGATCCAAACACAGAAATCAATGTTCTTCTTTGATTTATAAATTTCTTTAACAAAATATTCCACTTGATATCTTATGCAGACAATCGTATCTCTTCATGACCCTGATCAAATATAAAAATCACATATATAGAAATTACCGATAATTGATCCTAATACACAAATCGAGGATCTCTCTTAGGATTAATCAAAATTAGGATTTATCTAAGTATTTGGATCCTCCACTGATCCATAAGACTTCTAGAGAGAGAAAATCTATGAAGAGAGAGAAAATTCTAGAGAGAGAAAATAGAGAGAGAAAGTGGAGAGAGAAATCTTCGTATCCTTTCGATGAGGTAATCATGGTCGAGACCATCCGAGTTCCTATCAGGGTGACTCAATATGAATCAAGTGTTACAAATTTCGAATAGGATCAGACTGGAATCAGACCTACTGCACGAATTTCGGAGCAACCTCGGATCATCTTATTTTCATCTTCAAGTTTATTCTAGGGTTCATGATGAAATCAGAGAGGAAGAAAAGATCCTAGAGAGACAATCCGTAAAGAGAGAGAAAAGTCTAGAGAGAGAATCTAGAGAGAGAAGGTAGAGAGAGAAAAGAGAGAAAAAGGAGAGAGAAAGGAGAGAGAGAAAAATTCTCTCCTTCTTCTTCTTTTTATTTTATTTTTATTTTTATTTTTCTCTTTTTCTTTTTCCTTTTCTTTTTTTCTTTTCTTTTTCTTTTTCCTTTTTTTCTTTTCTTTTCTTCTTCTTCTTCTTCTTTTCTTTTCCCGTGGCCTCCCTTGGCTGAAACAGGGGAGGACCGTGAGGTCCCCCCCCTCGACGGCTCGAGCTCCGGCAGCTTGGCCGAAGATCCGGCAATAGGTGGAGGCGGCGGTGGGCAGTGGACGGCCGGTGGCAAGGTTCGGCCGGCGAGAATCAAAAAGAGATCGGAAAACAGGGAATTTTTTTGTTCATGGATTTTCCGGCGAAGACGGTGGCCGGCGGCGAGGCTTTGGGCCAGAGGAGAAAGGGAAGAGGGAGAGGAAGAAGGGGAGGGGCTTACCTTGCTCCGGCGGTTGAGAAAAGCTCCGGCGAACCCTTTTTTCCCATCAAGAACCTGCGGATCCTCTTGGAAGAATCCCTCAAATTTCTAAAAAAATCTTTCCAAAACCAATTGTAGAGACATAAGGGAGGGAAAGAGAATTTTATAGAGGTGATTTCCTACCCCTAATCGGACTCTATCGATCCGATTTTGCCGGAGACGGGAAGGAAGAAGACTCCGGCTAGGAGTCTTCCTCCTCTGTTTTTTATTTATTTTTTTTTTTAAATCTGGGTTGTTACATTCTCCCCTCCTTAAAATAATTTCGTCCTCGAAATTAGATTATGTCGTTTGAGATATCTATTTCAAAGTATACATTCTTCATGTCATTCTCAAGCTTACGATAATATCATATATATTATTTATTTCTCATGATCTTGTTACAACAAAAATTATTTGAAATCTCAAACTCATCCCTTCTTATTGATTTCTCAACTTTTTGAAGAACTGTAACATTTTGGACTTGTATTAATATACTACCATTATTTGTCTAATACATTTCACTCGAAATTCATAATTATCTCAGACTATCCTTGATAGAAAAATAAATAAAGGTCAAACATCGGACACTCTTCACAATCATCGATTTCTTTCTTCACTTGACCTTCTAACAAATTTTATATGTAGACTCTCATCTTAAAAAAAATCTCAATCTTCTATATCAGTTCGAGTAACAATATTAGATTTTTTTTTAAAAAATATGAGATCTATGTCAGGACATTCTAAGTTTGAACTAATATCAGAACTATCAAGCTGTTAATGAACTTGAGATATCTAGGATTTTTTGGTATTATCTACAATGAAGCAACCTACTAACAAAAATTATCCGACTATGATCAGATTAAAAATTATTCTTTATTAACAACTAATGTATTCCATAATATCTTCAGAATCAAAGAATTAATATTTCTAATCAATTTAACCCACCATGCTTTTGCTGCGCACTCTGATATTAATTTATCAAACTATATAAGTCTATCAAAGATAAAATATCCTCATATGTTAGATCAATCCAGGATAGATCTAACCTTCAAATTTCATATAAGACTTAGGGCAAAATTTTAAGTTTTTTTTTTTTTTTTTTTTTATCTTTACTACCTTTGGGTATAGCATATAAAAATTAAATCTTGATCCATTTTCTATGTTTGAAATCATTGCATAAGTTTCATCACTCTTCAAAAATCTAACATATCTAGAATCAATTGGAGTTAACCTTAGATTTATCTTACAATCATTTAGATAATTTCTAAATCAATCTTCCTTTTTTAAAAAAATTAATTCTAACTTGACAACTAAAAGAACTCAAGCCAACATCCTTAAGTAGAATCAACTTGATTATTTCTTATAGAACTCCCTTCATCACAATCCTTAATATTAATCAATAAATCTATACAAAATCTTATCCCTTGTATAAGTCATTCAAAATTTAACATTAGCAAGATATCTTAATTTAATTTAAAAATCCAAACTTTGACTTGAATGATTAATACACTTCACCATCTTCAATAATCACAAAAAAAATCTAATCCAAAGATAGTAATATGAATTATTAAAAAGATTTCATCATAACCTGTATATCATTCTCTGACACAATAAATTTTCTTCTTTAATTTAACAATAATATCAAAATACTTTTGAACCACTTAGAAGAGTAAGCTTTTGACTTGAAATTCAATACAATTTGAAAGATCAAAGAATCATATTCAGAATATGATATTTTGAGTAACCAAAAATTTCACCAAGATGTGTATCTCATATTCTCATAATAAAAATTTAAGTATATTTTTTTTTTATCTAAGATTGAGTTTCATATATGACCTCTTATAGGTTCAGTATTCAAAAATATTTCTCTCTCATATGATGTAATTTCTTCTTATACCCTAATTAACTTTCTTTTGATAAGTCCAAAATTTATAATGCTCAGACAGTTATCACCGAAATAAAAAAATATCATGATCTTCAATCATATAAGTTTCACATTCCAAAATCATCTAGTATATTCAACATAACTTATCAATACCTTCCTCTTCATTTCAAGGTCAACTCTTTTCATACTTAAGTCAACCTTACTAATTGAAATCTAAGATATAACTCATCAATTTTATTATAGATAACATATGCCACTTATGCATAAATTTCATCTTAATATCTATTGATTCGAAATCTAAATATTGAATCATCTCTTTTATATCTATCATATTCCTCGTGATCATAACCTAAGTTCAGATATCATTAGAATTACAATTCTGAATAATTATAACCTTAAACTCAAATACCACTTAAATCATATTTTCTAGTGATCATAACCTAAACTCTAATATCATTCTATCATACCTTTAATGATCCAAATCTTAAACTCTGATATTATCAATCATACTCTAGTGATTATAATCCCAAGTTTTGATATCACTTATATGACAATCCCTAGTGACCTTAAACTTGGCTCTAGTACTATTCTGTCATATCCTAATCACTTATATCATTGTCTCCAAATGAACGTAACCTAGGCTCTAAGCTCAGATGCCACTCTGTCACATCCTACTGATCTTACATAAAGTTTTAATATCTCTTCATAATCTCTAGTGATCTCAAACCTAAGCTCTGATATTATTCTATCACATCCAAATCATTTATATTGTAATCTCCAATGATCATAATCTAAGCTCTGATATCACTCTATAATATTCTAATCACTCATATCATAATCCCTAATGATCATATCCTATGCTCTGATACCATTCTGTCACGCCCCGAACCCAACACCCGGGTCGGATACGTGATGGCCGCACACTCCTTAGAGCAAGCCCTAAAAAATATGCAAGGCCAAATTAAATCATTACAATCTTAACATCCATACCAATTAATTTCAAATATAATTTATAAAACCTTGTATAGGTACAAATTAAATTTCTTCAGTTCTCTGATCAGGTACTATAACACTCTATCTATCCATCTGCTCACCCATAAATCTAAGCCATAGCCAATCATGAACATTCTGTATCTCTGAAAAGAAAAGAAAGATGAAGGGGTGTGAGCTTTATAGCCCAGTAAGAATTCCCATATCACACTGATATAGTAATATAGTCTGAAAATAAGGATAAACAGTAAGATATAAAATCTCATATTTAATGTCCAGAATAATGCAAACATTCATAAATTTTCTGTCTTGTCAAAATAAATGCATAATCATATATTAACAGGTGAAACACTTTTGTTCAACAATTGTTTCATGTCTTATCTTTCATTTCTCCTTTCATAATCACATGATTTTTAACAGTTTCTTTCTGGCTCTGGACTATCCAAGTCTATACCTCAGTCATCATCCGGATCGAATCCACTTTAAAAAGTCTTTCAAGACTGTCCCAGGATGAGCTCCTGGCCGGCTGTCCCACGTACCAAAGTCCGTGAGAGGCTGTCCCAGGCATAAGCTCCTGGCGGGCTGTCCCAGGCATGAGCTCCTGGCCGGCTGATCCACCTGTAAGCCAGTGGGGGCTGTCCCAGGCATAAGCTCCTGGCGGGCTGTCCCAAGCATAAGCTCCTGACCGGCTGTTCCACATGACAAGGCTAGTCCATACCATATATCTCTTTCTTTTCATTTAATCATTATGTGTTGATTTCATCAATCAATTCTATCTTGCATTATGATCAATTCAGATATGTCATATCCATATAATCATGCCATCAATCTCTGATACATATATATTGACATAACATACTCATGCTCAAAATCAAATAACAGTATCTCAGGTATAATAAATTCATCGATCTCAAATCCGACGATGCAAAACCAACGATGCAAGACCAACAGTAAAATAGCATATACATAATAGTGATCATGTACAGGGATTCTTACCTTTACCGGTGACTGATCCAAACATAGAAATCAATGTTCTTCTTTGATTTATGAATTTCTTTAACAAAATATTTCACTTGATATCTTATGCAGACAATCGTATCTCTTCATGACCCTGATCAAATATAAAAATTACATATATAGAAATTACCGATAATTGATCCTAATACACAAATCGAGGATCTCTCTTAGGATTAATCAAAATTAAGATTTATCTAAGTATTTGGATCCTCCACTGATCCATAAGACTTCTAGAGAGAGAAAATCCATGAAGAGAGAGAAAATTCTAGAGAGAGAAAGTGGAGAGAGAAACCTTCGTATCCTTTCGATGAGGTAATCATGGTCGAGACCATCCGAGGTCCTATCAGGGTGACTCAATATGAATCAAGTGTTACAAATTTCGAATAGGATCAGACTGGAATCAGACCTACTGCACGAATTTCGGAGCAACCTCGGATCATCTTATTTTCATCTTCAAGTTTATTCTAGGGTTCATGATGAAATCAGAGAGGAAGAAAAGATCCTAGAGAGACAATCCGTAAAGAGAGAGAAAAGTCTAGAGAGAGAATCTAGAGAGAGAAAATATAGAGAGAGAAGGTAGAGAGAGAAAAGAGAGAAAAAAGAGAGAGAAAGGAGAGAGAGGAAAATTCTCTCCTTCTTCTTCTTTTTATTTTATTTTTATTTTTATTTTTCTCTTTTTCTTTTTCCTTTTCTTTTTTTCTTTTCTTTTTCTTTTTCCTTTTTCTTTTTCCTTTTTTTCTTTTCTTTTCTTCTTCTTCTTCTTCTTCTTTTCTTTTCCCGTGGCCTCCCTTGGCTGAAACAGGGGAGGACCGTGAGGTCCCCCCCTCGACGGCTCGAGCTCCGACAGCTTGGCCGGAGATCCGGCAACAGGTGGAGGCGGCGGTGGGCAGTGGACGGTCGGTGGCAAGGTTCGGCCGGCGAGAATCAAAAAGAGATCGGAAAACAGGGAATTTTTTTTGTTCATGGATTTTTCGGCGAAGACGGTGGCCGGCGACGAGGCTTTGGGCCAGAGGAGAAAGGGAAGAGGGAGAGGAAGAAGGGGAGGGGCTTACCTTGCTCCGGCGGTTGAGAAAAGCTCCGGCGAACCCCTTTTTCCCATCAAGAACCTGCGGATCCTCTTAGAAGAATCCCTCAAATTTCTAAAAAAATCTTTCCAAAACTAATTGTAGAGACATAAGGGAGGGAAAGAGGATTTTATAGAGGTGATTTCCTACCCCTAATCGGACTCTATCGATCCGATTTTGCCGGAGACGGGAAGGAAGAAGACTCCGGCTAGGAGTCTTCCTCCTCTGTTTTTTATTTTTTTTATTTTTTAAATCTGGGTTGTTACAAAAGAAGTGCAACTGCCAAGAGAATTATGAGTTTTGATAAAATACAATGGAGAACCATGTATCCGGTGAGGTAATGTCAACTATTGTGACAATCTTATTTAAACAGTACTCAAAGATTTACTTGAAAAATTAAATTTATTGTTAGTCTCATTTTTATGTGAAAAGTATGGAGGCTTATACTAATCTTGATGATAGATACAGAAGATATATAATTTGTGGAAGTAAAGCTAGTACAAAGAAAGAAGCAAAACAAAAGGCAAAATTAGAAGCAATTAGGCATCTCAGAACTATGTATGACTTTGTAGTAAGAGATGTGAACTACAAAAAACTATGGAATCTGAAATATAATCATCAAGAATTGATTAAGATGTACAAAAAAAATGATAGAAGAATATGATGCATTGAAAGAAAAGCTGGCAACATTGGACAATAGTGCAGAGAAATTTATAGCAATTATGAGAAAAAGAAAGAATATTTATCCCGAAAACATATTTCAACTGTCAGAAATTTTTCTTTAGGATGTGGACCAGTTGTAAGAAGCTGAAGAAGAAGAGTTAAACAAAAATTCATGTTTAAGAGGAGATGTTGAAAGATAAACATGAATTTATTGCTTTCGTAAATTACATTGAACTATGTGAGTAAGATTATCCCTGCATGTCTGGGTATAAGAGATATATTAAATGTGAGTACATGAACTTATATCTAGGAATATGTTTGTAGCTTTTAGAAATATGTGTGAGAAGTTTAGAAATATGTGTGTCTCTTAGAGAAGTATGTAGGATATTAATTAATATATTATGAAGATCAAAGAGTCATATAACTCTAGTAATTAATATGTTTGTGAATAGTATAAATAGAAGTGATTATCTTAGTGTGTAGTAGGAGTTGGATATGAAATGAATAGAAATTGTAATATTGTTTCTCTCCTCTCTCAAGCATTTCTTATCATATATGATTGAGTACTCCTCTCTTTCTCTATCCATCTTAACAAAATGATATTAGAGCATAGGAATAAAAAGTATCCATCACTAAATTCCAACACTTATTGGGCAGCATTCTAGATATCAGTGTGTAACTAACATGAATGAAATGCTGAAACATTATCACACGTTTGTTGCCATATAAGATTTTTTTTGGTAACAGATGCCATATAAGATTAAAATTGAAGCTATCTATGTGTGTGATAATCTGACAATGTATGTTGCCAATTGGTAGAGGACAAGGAAGCAAAAGCCACATAAATAACTAGTTGGAGTAAATTGATGTCAAAACATAAATGTGGAGTCTTAGATTTACTAGATTTTTCAATTTAGAAATGTAATATCTATTTTTGTTATTATATATGATTTAAAACCTAAGCTATTTAAGTGCGTGCATCGATTCGACAATATACCTTATCGATTGATAAATGACAAGGAATAAAAGCCACATTAATAACTAGCTGGAGTGATTGGATCTCAAATCATAATGGCAAAGTCTCAAATTTGCCGGATCTTCGAACTTAAGAAAGTAATATTTATTTTTATTGTCGTATATAATTTAAAATTAAAGTTATTTAAGTATGTGTGACAATCCGATATGCAGCCAATTGTTAGACAACAAGAATGCTAAAACTAGCTAAATGACTACTAGTTGGATCAAATCAATGTCAAAGGTAGAGTACTCCAAATTTATTAGACCTTCCAACTAAAGAATTTAATATCTATCTCTTTATCATATAAAATATAAACCTAAAGTTAAGTGCCTATGATAATGCTACGATATATGCTACCTAGACAACAAGGAAGCAAAAGCCACATAAACAACTAGTTCGAGTAAATTGATGTCAAAACATGATAGAGAAGTCTCAGATTTACGAGCTCTTCCAACTTAGAATGTAATATATATCTATTTCTATTGTCATATAAGATTTAAAAGTGAAGCTACTTAAGTGCACGTGACAGTCTAACAAATATGTCGCCAATTATTGGATGATAAGGAAGCAAAAAAAAGCCATGTAGACAACTAGTTAGAGTGACTAAATTGGCATCCAATCATAGTGGAGCCTCAGATATACTAGATTTTCCAACTTAGGAATGCAATATATATTTTTGTCGTTGGATATGGGTTAAAACTAGGTTTGTTTATGTGGGTCTGACAATCCGACAACATATGCGATCAATTGTTAGACAACAAGGAAGTGAATGCCACATAAACAACTAGTTGGGGGGGAATTAATATCAAAACATAATAATGCAGGCCATGTGAATACTCTACATAGTTGGTTCTTACTTATTGGGCAGAATTCTAGATATCGGTGTGTAACTAACATGAATGAAATGCCGAAACCTTGTCACACGTTTTGTGAGTGATCCTTCTGTCATAACCTAATTATAATGTTATTAATATTGCATGCTTTCAATCAGCTCTTTAACTTCATATTTTAGGTTTTAGATGGCATATATATTTTCATCTCAATTATCTTAAAACAAGATGCATCTTCGTAGAGTTTTATCGTTGTTGAGGCTATCATATATTCCAAAATATAAGTCTTCATCCATTGGCCAAGTTATTAGACAACAAGGAAGCGAATGCCACATAAACAATTAGTTGGGGTGAATTAATTAATATCAAAACATAATAATGCAGCCCACGTGAATATTCTACATAGAATTGATTCCTGCTTATTGGGCAGAATTCTAGATATTAGTATGTAACTAATATGAATGAAATGCCGAAACATTATCGCATGTTTGTGAGTTACCCTACTATCATAACCTAATTATAATGTTATTATCGCATGCTTTCAATCAACTCTTTAACTTCATATTTTAAGTTTAATTAGATGGCGTATTTTTATCTCAATTATCTCAGGACAAGGCTCATCTCCGTAAAGTTTTATTTGTTGCTGAGGCTATCATACATTCCAAAATGTAAGTCTTCATCCATTGGCCAAGTTGTCAAATTCATCCGCAAATATCAAGCAATTCTTAAGCAAATTATTCAAAATGCTATTTATTTCTCTTTCATAATAGCGAACAACCAGCACAATTATTTGTAACTCTGTGTGCATCAGGCACTTATTTGCTGCACCAGCATGAGCCAAATCTAAAAGCAAAGCACCTGAGGGCATGGTCATGCATGGATGCTACCCAACTCAAAGTTCCCACACGTTGAGATTGGGCTGGAACCATGCAGCAGGTTCAGCGCCCTCCGACGGCACATGACATGGCACCAGTTCCGAGGACCCGTCGGCCAGGTTCACCACCTCCATGTGGTGCCTCCCAGGCGCCACAGGCATGTTGGCCTCAAAATTCTGTGCAGAATAGTAAATAGAGTTAACCCTGCACTTGGAAAGCGTTCTCCCAGCAACATTCGAGCTGGAGCGAAGCGACAAGAACAACGTCTGGTCGCCGATGCTTTCCACCCTACACCACATCCTTTCCCCTCCTGGATTAAACCTATAAACCTCGAATTCGCTTTGGAGATCCAGGTTCTCCTCGTCCACAAAGTCGATCACGAGGCCAACCAGCAGGAGGACCCCTCTGGACTCCACAAGCTTGCAGTTGAAGTGCCCATTAGGCGTCTCCATCGACGCCAGTAGCACGACTTTTCCTCGGAAGTCCACGCCAAGAACCGCGATCTCACCAGCGCAGTCCATGACAAAGAAGCGTCCGTCGTAGTATGTGACGGACTTCACGTTGCAGGGTAGATTGGTCTCGAGCAAAGTCCACTTGGAGTCACTTCGCCTGCAGTAGGCGACTTGGGTGGACAAAGCAAGCGTCGCCATGACGATGAAATCGCCGCCGGAATCGGGAGCCGATGAAAGAACGGCTTCGTCGATGAAAACTTGCTGCATATCGGAGAGGCCGAGGGGGGTGAGGGTGCCGTCCTCGGAATGGGAGATCCAGCGAGTTCCAACCTTGGAGACACGGTTGAGAGAGGCTAAAGCGAGCTCCTCATCGGCGGGAGGGAGATGGATTCGCTTACGAGTGAACGGGTTCAGGAGGGAAATGGAAGCGGCCTGGTCCATGAGAAGGAGCCACCCGTGGGAGGAGCCGCAGAAGACGGTGGAGGTGGCCTCGGGGAAGGAGAAGGAGTGGAGTTTGTCGTCGGAGGGGCTGTAGAAAGAGAGAGTGCCTGCGTTGGGGTCGAAGGGGAACATGAGGAGGGGAGCGAAGTTGACGCGGGGAGCGGCGGAGCGCCAGCCGGGGCAGGTGGAGCGGAAACTGACGTAGTCGAAGCTGCATGGCAGGAGCTTCTGGGAAATGCGGTGGAGGAGGTCGGGAATGAGCGTGGCCCAGTCGGGTGAATCCATGGATTCGAAGAGGAAGAAGAAAAAGTTTGGGTTGAGGATATGAGTTTGGAATTTGGATGGAGAGGAGAGAAGTGGGTGGGGTTTTTGAAGGGAGAAAGCATTATGGAAATAGAAAGAAAAAATAATGAGCAGCAGTAGGTGGCGAACGTTCCGGGGTTGTTCACCTTGGGCTTCGATGAGGAAGAGAGTTGTAGGTATGAATTCTGAGCTGAGATGGGGAGTTGATAAGGTTGAATTGGGGGTGAGAATTTAATGAGAGGTGGGATGGCAAAAATGAACAGAGAATTATTGTGGTTTTAAGAGGGGGGGAGAAGAGGAGGAAAGCCGTTGGCGGGTGGTCTTAGAAAGTTCGGACTTCGGCGGGGTTCGTCCAAGGGGTTGCTGCCGGCCGGTTGGCCGCCACCTTCTTTATCATCAGCAACTATAGCTTATTTTTCATTTTTCTTAGATTTTCCTTTTACTCAGATTACTGTATTTCATTACCTTAACGAAATCTGCATGGGCATTGCAGCCTCCCCTTGAAAAAAAAAAAAAAAAAAAAAATCCACCCAGAAATACGTACTCGATGTGCAATTGAAGAAGGCATCAACAATTATAGCTTTAGATGCAATATGAAATCATGTATCGTGACAAAAGGAAAATAAATTATTTGTTGAGAAATAGTTATTTGATGTATAATTTTAATTCGCGGGCTTCATTGGGAAGCAGAATTTAAGAAGCAATAAAAGTTTTTTAACCCATTTATTTCGCTTTTTCAGCATGTAGTTATTTGAGCGCATGGGAGAACCATTTTTCCAGAAGGGCAACAGGTGTTTCCAGAAAAAAAAAGGTATGTTATGAATGCTCACTTTGTCCCCTTCTAGTCCATTTAAATCACTTACTAATCCAAGAATTGATCAAATAAAAAGGTTGGAATGCATTAATTATCTCTTTTCTCTCCAATTATTTAACCCGGTTATTTTATTTTTTTTATTCCACCAACAATTAAATGCAGTCTTAATGAGATAAAATGAGGAGAGCATGCAAGTTCTGATTTATAGAAGTTATATAAAACATAAGGGGCATAAGGTGCCAAAACTATGTTTGTTTACCTGAAAGTGTTATATACAGTCAGATTCAATGCAATATGCTGCATGCAATTACACATATGATCACTTTTTTCCTTCACTTTTTGGACATAATCACATACCAGACCAAAATATTACCCAAAAATAAGAAAATTGGAAAAACCAATTGACATTGCCAAGGGAAAATATGTCCCGAGTGCATAAATATTTTCGTGCAGCACCATGATGTACATCCCATATTGTGCCTCGAAAGCAAACAATATGCTAGGCATTATGGCATCAAACAATATGCTAGGCATTATGGCATCAAACTATGGCATCATCTCCACATTCACTGTTCGGCCAAAAATGCAAGCATAATTAAGATAGCCTGGCATCTTAGGGCAGGAAGAGATTGGGATAGTTACTCTATAAAAGCATTGGATATGATGTTTGCCATTACTATCTAATGCATCTGAATCGAGCGCAACGATCAGATCTTTCGTTGCAAGGCGAGATGCCATGGAGAGCTTGCTCGGACGATAGTCTTCTTGCTGGATGATTGGACAAAGTTAGAAAGGAAGAAGCCAGACTTAAGTTGCACTCCGACTTAGCAGCCGAGTGGTACATGCTTGGAGCGAAAGATGGTAGGACCCTGTAGCTTAAAAATCCTACGAGAAAGGGGCGGGAAAGAGTGCTCGCAGTCACGTTGATTTATATTGCCAAGTCGATGCTTGGGCACGTGGAGATGTAAAAACCATAGTAATCCCCCTTTGAGATTACTTTTTGTTTGGCCATCATATGAGGTACCTTTATCATTATATAATATATTATCTATAAGATGGGGGAAGTGTCTCTCTAACCCCACTTCATTGTCAAAAAGGACAGCAAGTAGCCAAAAAAAGATTAGACATTTTTACTTAGGTACACTTGAAGTTATAGGTATTATATATTTATCCCTTAAAAATTACTATTTGAATGCATACCCCTCAATTTACGGTTTTGGCCTTTCACTTAGTTTCTTAGCTTAATGGTGTTAACAAGTATATTGGACTAAATCCAAAGAAACTTAGTTGGAAAAGATTTTGACCGATTGCCAATATATTAAATCGATTAGATTGATTATAAGCCCAATTCAAAATAATCAAATTATAATCAATAAAAATTATATTTAGAATTCTCGAGTAGAGATCTTGGAAATTCATAAAAAGGAAATATTATAAAATTTTTAAAACTTCATAATAAAATTTTATAAAATTTAAAATTTTATAACTCTAATAAATTTTTTTCATATTCATATTTTCAATCATATATATATATATATATATATATATATATATATATATATATATATATATATATATATATATATATATATACATATACATATATATATACATATATATATATACATATATATATACATATATATATATATATATATATATATATATATATATATATATATAACAATAGTTTGTCAAGGAGTATTAGATTATTACCAACTCAACTTCTTAAATGAGTTTTGTTGTGCCACCTGAAAAGAACACTTCTTCATATTAACTTATATTATTAATATATGATATTATTATATTTTTATAATAAAAATATATTTATATAGTAGTTGAGAATATGAAGTAATTTTAAAAATTTGAATAAATATTATTTTATTATTTATATATATATATATAATTTTCAATCTGACCAGATGTAGAAGAAAAATTATTTTCGTACATCCAGTCCCACGCAACGTGTGGATCTTCGATTAATTTAAATAAAAAAAATTACGAAAGATAAAGATCAGCATGAATATAAATTCATTAGTTAATAAAAATATATAATTATATTATTAAAAAAATTAATATATTGATAAAATATTTTAAATTTTTTCTTTAATTCAACCCAAACCTCATGAAAGGCGGGGGGATTATGTACTAAGAATCTAATTGTTAACACCATCAACTAAGAATCTAATTGGAAGGATACCATTGCAAAAGTGGGACAAATTGAGATTTGTTATATATCTACTCGTACAGATCTCAAAATACTATATTCTTTATAATCTATCAATTTGTATAAATCTTAAAGCACTCGATCTTCTATCATCCATTCATCTATATAAATCTTAAGGTACTTTATTCTCTATTATTTATCTATCTATATAAATCTTAAAGTGATCTATCCTTTGTCATTCATTTGCCAATACGAATTTAAAGCGCTCCAGTCTTTCCATCTACATGCACAAATCTCAAAGAACTTTATTCTTCATCATCTATCTACTAACATAGATCTCAAAGCACTCCATTGGTGATCCATTTGCTTATATAGATTTCAAAGTGCTTTATCTGTAATCTATTCACCTACACAGATCTTCAAATGCTCCATCATCTATTATCCATTCACTCATATAAATCTGAAAACGGTCCATCCTCCATCATCCATCTGCTTGCATAGAAGATGGAGCATTTTGAGATTTATAAAAATGAATAATGACAAAGAATAGAATACTTTGAGATATGTGTCGGTGAATAGATGATAGAGGATGCAATGCTTTGAGATTTATACAAACGGATGGATAACAGAAGATGCGGTACTTTAAGATTTATGCAAGTGGATGGATGATAGAGGATGCAGTACTTTGAGATTTATATGGACGAATAGAGTATGGAGTGCTTTTGAGATTTGTGTAGCTAGGTAGATAAAAGAGGATGAGTGCTAGTACTTTGAGATCTATGTAAATGGATGGATGATAGAGGATGCAGTACTTTGAGATTTATATGGACGAATAAAGTATGGAGTGCTTTTAAGATGTGTGTAGGTAGATAAACGAAGACGAATGCCAGCCTTAAGATCTATGTAACTAGATGAATGACAAAAAATGAAATATTTTAAGAGTGATGCAGTAGATTGATGATAGAAGATGGAGTACTTTGAAATTTATGCAGAGGTATGGATGATATATAGAGAATAGGATGCTCTAAGATCAGTATAAACTGATGAATGATAGAAAATATAATGTTGAAGATCTATGCAAGCAAATGAATGATGGAGGATGGAGTATTTTGAGATCCATGCAAAACAAATGGATGATAGTGGATAAGGAGTGTTATAATCTATGCAAGTGAATAGATGATAGAGGATGGAGTATTTTGAGATCTACATAAGTGGACAAATAATAAAGAATGAAGTGCTTTGAGATTTGTATAGGTAGATGGATGCTAGAAGATCGATGGAACGCTTTGAGATATATAAAAACAGATGGATGATAAAGGATGGAGTATTTTGTGATATATGCAAGCAGATGGATAATAAAAGATGGAGTACTTTGAGTTCTATATAGATGGATAAAAGATAGAGAATGGAGTGGTTTAAGATCTGTATAAGTTGATGAAACATAGAGGATGGAGCACTTTGAGACCATATGGGCTATGGGCTATGATCGAGCCTCTCTAAATCAAGTTGATATCTTTCTCACTTTGTTAATAGTGTCAAAATTCAAATAGACGAATGGACCATATTGTAACAAAAATGAAGTTTTGGTGGTTAATTATAACTTTTAAACTTCTAGGATCTAAATGTAAATAACCCAAATTTGAAGGAAGTTGCTATTGCCGATTGGTCAGGCTAGATGACCTGACTTGTCCCAAGTTATCATCTCCTCCTTGGAATTTCGATGTCGTCGCCTCTGTGCTATCGATCCCCACCAGGTCCACCACCTATTGCTAATGAGCACTTTCTTCGGTGATAGGATGGGAAGAGGATGTAGGAGCCTGTGACAAGGATGTAGGAGCCTATGACAGCCAAGAAATGAAATCTACTATTTTTAAACTATTTACACATAAAAAATTATAGAATTTGGAGAGCTTTGGTCTTTACATCAAGTGATAAAAATATTTGATAGTCTAAATAAGATAAAAAATATATATATATATATATTTGACCAGTTGATGTATAGAATAGGAGCCTATAAATATATGATTTTTAGTATATAAGTATAGTAAATTGTATTCAATGACTTAGATCATCAATGTGATATTCTCTATCACCCGATCTAGATTTAATTGGATTTAAGTGAAGATCCACATAGCCTCGTGTAGCTCTCCTCTCTCTCTTCTCTCTTGATATGAGTCCTCGTACAAGGTGGTAGGGGAACTTTCCTTATACCAACTTCTTGTGCGACTGGACACAGCTGTAATAACCCAGATTTAAAAAAAAAAAATAGAGGAGGAGGAAGACTCCTAATCGGAGTCTTCTTCCTTCCCGTTTCTGGTGAAATCGGACTTGAAGAGTCCGGCTAGGGTAGAAAACCTCCTCTATAAAAGACCCCCCATCCTCCCTTAGGATCTTTCAATAAAAATTTTTGAAGAAATTTGAGGAATTGTGGAATTTTCTCAAGGGAGGCACCGTGAGCGTTGATCGGAAGAGAAGGGCCGTCGGAGCTGTTTTTGGCCACCGAAACCAAGGTAAGGTCCCAATCCTTCCTTTTCTCTCTCTTGCTCATCTTCTCACAACCCCAGACCTCACCGCCGGCCATCAATTTTGCTGAAAATAAATTTCAAAGAAGATCTCCTGTTTTTCGGAAAAAAAAAACCCGCTGGTCGAACCCCATCGCCGACTGGCTTCACATGGTCGGCCGTCGTTGCCGGATCTCCAGTCAAGCCGTCGGAGTCCGAGCCACCGAGGGGGGGACCTCACGGTCTTCCCCTGTTTCAGCCAAGGGAGGCCGTGGGAAGAAAAGAAAAGAAGGAAGAAGAAGAAGAAAAGAAAAAGAAAAGAAAAAGGAAAAAAAAAGAAAAAGAGAAAGAGAAAAATAAAAATAAAATAAAATAAAAAGAAGAAGAAGAGAGAAAAATTTTCTCTCTCTCCTCTCTCTACATTCTCTCTCCAATTTCTCTCTCTAGATTCTCTCTCTATTTTCTCTCTCTAGACCTTTCTCTCTTTTTATGGATTTTATCTCTCTAGAGTCTTTCTCATTCTTTGATTTCATCACAGACCGTAGAATAAACTTGAGATGAAAATAAGATGATCCGAGATTGCTCCAAAATTCGTGCAGTAGATCTGATCCCAGTCCGATCCTATTCAAAATTATAATATTTGATTCATATTAAGTCATCTCGATAGGACCTCTGATGATCTCGATCATGATTGCCTCATCTGAAGGATACGAAGATTCTCTTTTTATTTTCTCTCTCTACTTTTTCTCTCTAGAAATTTTCTCTCTCTTCATGAATTTTCTCTCTATAAAAGTCTTATAGGTTAGTGGAGGATCCTGATACATAGATAAGTCTTAATTTTGGTTAATCCTAAGAGAGGTCCTCGATTTGTGTTATTAGGATCGATTATCAGTAATTTTCTCTATATATGATTTTTATGTTTGATCAGGATTATGAAGAGATGATTATCTGTATATGATATCGAGTAAAATATTTTGTTAAAAAAATTCATAAGTCAAAGAAGAACATTGATTTCTGTACTCAGATCAGTCACCGATAAAGGTAAGAATCTCTGTACATGATCACCATTATAAATATGCTATTTTACTGTTGGTTTTGCATTATTAGTTTTGCATCATTGGATTTAAGATTGATGAATCTGTTATGTCCGAGACACTGTTATTTATTTATGTATTTTTGAGCATGAGTATGTTATAGCAATACATATGTATCAGCAATTGATGGCATGATTATATGGGTATGACATATTTATTACATTGCAAAATTTGAATTGATTAATGAAGTCAAATATTTTAATTTCATGAAAATAAAAAGAAAAAAAAATATAGTTTGGACTGGCTTTGTCATGTAGAATAGCTTGCCAGGAGCTTATGCATGGGACAGCCTCCACAGGCTTATGTGTGGAAGAATATGATCTGAGAAAGATCATGAAGAATCTGATCCGAGAAAGATCATGAATGATTTGATCCGAGAAAGATTATGGTCACTTTGATCCGAGAAAGATCATTAATATTTCGATCCGAGGAAGATCACAGAAATCGATCCGAATAAAAGATCATCGCATGATCCTGGTAGTCCAAAGCCAAAGCCAAAAAGAAAAATATTTAAGATGATGTAATAATAGAAAAAAATAGAAAGATAAGATATGAAACAATCGTTGAATAAAATTGTTTCACTTATTTAACATATGATGATGCATCTTTTTTGATAAAATATATAATCTATAAATGTTTGCAGTATTCTGGACAGTGAATATCGACTTTTATGTGTTATTGTCTATCATTATTTTTAGATTATATTATTATATTGGTGTGATATGGAAATTCTTACTGGGCTGTAAAGCTTACACCCCTTCATCTTTCTTTTCTTCTCAGAGTTACAAGATATCCATGGTTGGCTATGGTATGGATTTGTGAGTGAGCGGATGCATAGATAGAGTACCGTTGATATCTGATCAGAGGATTGAAGGAATGTTAATTATAATTATGCAAGTTTTATGAATTATTATTGAAATTAAATATTATGATTGATAAGGTTGTAATGATTTAATTTGATCTTGCATATTCTTTAGGGCTTGCTCTAAGGAGTGTGCGGCCATCACGTATCCGACCCGAGTGTTGGGTTCGGGGCGTGACAGAATGGTATCAGAGCTTAGGTTATGATCATTGAAGATTACGATATAAATGATTAAGATGTGATAGAATAATATCAAAGCTTAGGTTTAAGATCACTAGAGATTATGAAGAGATATTAAAACTTTATGTAAGATCAGTAGGATGTGACAGAGTGGCATCTGAGCTTAGAGCTTAGGTTACGTTTATTTGGAGACAATGATACAAGTGATTAGGATATGACAGAAAGTTTAGGGTCACTAAGGATTATCATATAAGTGATATCAAAACTTTGGGATTATAATCAATAGAGTATGATTGATAAAATCAGAGTTTAAGATTATGATTATTAAAGGTATGATAGAATGATATTACAATTTAGGTTATGATCATTAGAGAATATGATTTAAGTGGTATTTAAGCTTAAGATTATAATTATTGAAATTATGACTTTAGTGATATTTAAACTTAGGTTATGATCATAAGGAACATGATAGACATAAAACAAACGATCCGGTAATTAGATTTTGAGTCAATAGATATTAAGATGAAATTTATGTATAAGTGGCATATGATATCTATAATAGAATTGATGAGTTATATCTTAGATTTCAATTAGTAAGGTTGACCTAAGTATGAAAAGAGTTGACCTTGGAATAAAGTGGAGTTATTGATAAGTTATGTTGAGTATACTAGAGGATTTTGGAATGTAAAACTTATATGATTGAAGATCATGATAATTTTTTTGATTTTGATGTTAATTATCTGAGCATTACAAATTTTAAGTTTATCAGAAGGAAGTTAGGATATGGTCTAAGAAGAAATTTTATCATATGAGAGAGAAATATTTTTGAGTATTGAACCTATAAGAGGATCATATATGAAACTCAATTTTAAATGAAAAATATACTTGAATTTTATTATGAGAATATGAGATACACATCTTGATAAAATTTTTGGTTACTCAAATATCATATTCTGAATATGATTCCTTGATCTTTCAAATTGCATTGAATTTTAAGTTAAAAGCTTACTTTTCTAAGTGGTTCAAAAGTATTTTGATATTATTGTTAAATTAAAGAAAAAAATTTATTGTGTCAGAGAATGATATGCAGGTTATGATGAAATTTTTTAATAATTCATATTACTATCTTTGGATTAGATTTTTTTTGTGATTATTGAAGATGGTAAAGTGTATTAATTATTCAAGTCAAAGTTCGAATTTTTAAATTAAATTAAGACATCTTGCTAATGTTAAATTTTGAATGACTTATACAAGGGATAAGATTTTGTATGGATTTATTGATTAATATTAAGGGTTGTGATGAAAGGAGCTCTATAAGAAATAATCAAGTTGATTCTACTCATAAGGATGTTGGCTTGAGTTCTTTTAGTTTGTCAAGTTAGAATTAATTCTTTTAAAAAGGAAGATTGATTTAAAAAATTATCTGAATGATTGTAAGGTAAATCTAAGGTTAACTCCAATTGATTCTAGACATGTTGGATTCTTGAAGAGAGATGAAACTTATGCAATGATTTCAAATATAGGAAGTGGATCAAGATTTAATTTTTATATGCTATACCTAAAGGTAGTAAAGATAAAGAAACTTAAATTTTATCCTAATTCTTATATGAAATTTGAAGGTTGGATCTATCCTGGATTGATCTAACATATAAGGATATTTTTATCTTTAATAGACTTATATAATTTGATGAATTAAAATCAGAGTACGCAGCAAAAGCATGGTGGTTTAAATTGATTAGAAATATTAATTCTTTGATTCTGAAGATATTATGGAATACATTAGTTATAAATAAAGAATGATTTTAATCTGATCATAGGCGGATAATTTTTGTTAGTAGGTTGTTTCATTGTAGATAATGCCAAAAAATTTTAGACATCTCAAGTTACAGCTTGATAGTTCTGGTATTAGTTCAAACTTAGAAAGTCCTAACATAGATCTTATATTTTTAAAATTTAATATTGTTACTCGAACTGATATAGAAGATTGAGGTTTTCTTAAGATGAGAGTCTACATATAAAATTTTTTGAAAGGTCAAGAGAAGAAAAAAAAATCGATGATTGTGAAGAGCGCCCGATGTTTGACCTTTATTTATTTTTCTATCAAGGGTAATCTGAGATAATTATGAATTTTGAGTAAAATGTATTAGACAAATAATGGTAGTATTTTAATACAAGTCCAAAATGTTACAGTTCTTCAAAAAGTTGAGAAATCAATAAGAAGGGATGAGTTTGAGATTTCAAATAATTTTTGTTATAACAAGATCATGAGAAATAAATAATATATATGACATTATCGTAAGCTTGAGAATGACATGAAGAATGTATACTTTGAAATAGGTATCTCGAACGACATAACCTAATTTTGAGGACGAAATTATTTTAAGGAGGGGAGAATGTAATAACCCAGATTTAAAAAAAAAAATAACAGAAGAGGAGGAAGACTCCTAACTGGAGTCTTCTTCCTTCCCGTTTCCGACAAAATCGGATTCGAGGAGTCCGGCTAGGGTAGAAAACCTCCTCTATAAAAGACCCCCCATCCTTCCTTAGGATCTTTCAACAAAAATTTTCGAAGAAATTTGAGGAATTGTGGAATTTTCTCAAGGGAGGCACCGTGAGCGTTGATCGGAAGAGAAGGGCCGCCGGAGCTGTTTTTGGCCACCGGAACCAAGGTAAGGTCCCAATCCTTCCTTTTCTCTCTCTTGCTCATCTTCTCACAACCCCAGACCTCACCGCCGGCCATCAATTTTGCTGAAAAAAATTTCAAAGAAGATCTCCTATTTTTCGAAAAAAAAAAAATCCGCCGGCCGAACCCCATCGCCAACCGGCTTCACATGGTCGGCCGTCATTGTCGGATCTCCGGCCAAGCCGCTGGAGCCCGAGCCATCGAGGGGGGGGACCTCACGGTCTTCCCCTGTTTCAGCCAAGGGAGGCCGCAGGAAGAAAAGAAAAGAAGAAGGAAGAAGAAGAAGAAGAAAATAAAAGAAAAGAAAAAGGAAAAAGAAAAGAAAAAGGAAAAAGAAAAAGAGAAAGAGAAAAATAAAAATAAAATAAAATAAAAAGAAGAAGAAGAGAGAAAAATTTTCTCTCTCCTCTCTCTATCTTCTCTCTCCAGTTTCTCTCTCTAGATTCTCTCTCTATTTTCTCTCTCTAGACCTTTCTCTCTTTTTATGGATTTTGTCTCTCTAGAGTCTTTCTCATTCTTTGATTTCATCACAGACCGTAGAATAAATTTGAGATGAAAATAAGATGATCCGAGATTGCTCCAAAATTCATGCAGTAGATCTGATCCCAGTCCGATCCTATTCGAAATTGTAACATTTGATTCATATTAAGTCATCCCGATAGAATCTCTGATGATCTCGATCATGATTGCCTCATCTGAAGGATACGAAGATTCTCTCTCCACTTTCTCTCTCTACTTTCTCTCTCTAAAAATTTTTTCTCTCTTCATGGATTTTCTCTCTCTAGAAGTCTTATAGGTCAGTGGAGGATCCTGATACATAGATAAGTCTTAATTTTGGTTAATCCTAAGAGAGGTCCTCGATCTATGTTATTAGGATCGATTATTGGTAATTTTCTCTATATATGATTTTTATGTTTGATCAGGGTTATGAAGAGATGATTGTCTGCATATGATATCGAGTGGAATATTTTGTTAAAGAAATTCATAAGTCAAAGAAGAACATTGATTTCTGTGCTCGGATCAGTCACCGATAAAGGTAAGAATCTCTGTACATGATCACCATTATAAATATGCTATTTTACTGTTGGTCTTGCATTATTGATTTTGCATCGTTGGATTTGAGATCGATGAATCTGTTATGTCCGAGACACTGTTATTTATTTATGTGTTTTTGAGCATGAGTATGTTATATCAATATATATGTATCAGCAATTGATGGCATGATTATATGGGTATGATATATTTATTACATTGCAAAATTTGAATTGATTAATGAAGTCAACTATTTTAATTTCATGCAAATGAAAAGAAAGAAAAATATGGTTTGGACTGGCCTTGTCATGTGGAATAGCTTGCCAGGAGCTTATGCCTGGGACAGTCCCCACAGGCTTATGTGTGGAAGAATATGATCCAAGAAAGATCATTGAAGAATCTGATCCGAGAAAGATCATGAATGATTTGATCCGAGAAAGATCATGGCCACTTTGATTCGAGAAAGATCATGAATATTTCGATTCGAGGAAGATCACAGAAATCGATCCGAATAAAAGATCGTCGCATGATCCTGGTAGTCCAAAGCCAAAGCCAAAAAAAAAATATTTAAGATGATGTAATAATAGAAGAAAATAGAAAGATAAGACATGAAATAATCATTGAATAAAATTGTTTCACTTATTTAACATATGATGATGCATCCCTTTTGATAAAACAGATAATCTATAAATGTTTGCAGTATTCTGGACAGTGAACATCGACTTTTATGTGTTATTGCCTATCATTATTTTCAGATTATATTATTATATTGGTGTGATATGAAAATTTTTACTGGGCTGTAAAGCTCACACCCCTTCATCTTTCTTTTCTTCTCAGAGTTACAAGATGTCCATGGTTGGCTATGGTATGGATTTGTGAGTGAGTGGATGCATAGATAGAGTATCGTTGATACCTGATCAGAGGATTGAAGGAATGTTAATTGTAATTATGCAAGTTTTATGAATTATTATTGAAATTAAATATTATGGTTGATAAGGTTGTAATGATTTAATTTGGCCTTGCATATTCTTTAGGGCTTGCTCTAAGGAATGTGCGGCCATCACATATCCGACTCGGGTGTTGGGTTCGGGGCGTGACAACAGCACTCTGACCATTTGTCGTACAATCTTTCTTTGGGTGTAGATAGATACAACTTTCACATTACTCCGCAGGTTTACCAATCACAGCATAGAGTCTTTAGGGCTTAGTGGTTAAAGAAGCTCTAGTGTGGCAGATGATCAAGTCTCAACGGAATGAAAAATCGAATGGATCTAAAACCTCCAAGAATGTTCCATGAAATGTATTCGGCAGCAATGCAGCACATTAAAAACATAGGAAAACCCAGCGCTTTAAAGTAGCAACACAGTTTTTGGCCCTCTCGCAAGTTTTGATGGGTCAAACACATGCAATTAATAGTCTTTATATTTTGGAATGTTCCATATGCAATATTGCACACAAAAATAATTGTTCACCCAGTTTTTTTTACAGAGGATCTGCTCAGACCTATCCAACTTCCACAATTGGATAAATCATCTTCTCCTATGATGACAAACCCTGAATTAAATAGGAGGAATCCTCAGCCACATTAATAACTAGCTGGAGGCGACCGAATATCAAATCATAATGGCAAAGTCTCAAATTTGCTAGATCTTTGAATTTTAAAAAGTAATATTTATTTTTGTTGTCATATATGATTTAAACCTAAAGATATTTAAATGTGTCATGATATGCGGCCAATGGTCAAACAACAAAAATACTAAAGCTAGCTAAATGACTGGTTGGATCAAATCGATATCAAAGATGGAGTCCAAATTTATTAGACCTTCCAACTTAAGAATGTAATATCTATCTCTTTATCGTATAAAATATGAATCTAAAGTTAAATATCCATGATAATGCGGGGATGTATGCTACCTAGACAACAAGGAAGCAAAAGCCACATAAACAACTAGTTATTTGATGTATCGTGTATCATGCATAATTTTAAGCTTTAGATACAATATGCAATCATGTATCATGTCACAAGGAAACTTATTTGTTGAGAAATAGTTATCTGATGTATAATTTTGATTCCTAGGCTTCATTGGGAAGCAGAATTTAAGAAGCAATAAAAGTTTTTTAACCCATTTATTTCGCTTTTTCAGCAAGTAGTTATTTGAGCGCATGGAAGAGCCATTTTTTCCAGAAGGACAACAGGTATTTCCAGAAAAAAAAAGGTATGTTATGAATGCTCACTTTGTCCCCTTCTAGTCCATTTAATTCACTTACTAATCCAAGAATTTATCAAATAAAAAGGATGGAATGCATTAATTATCTCTTTTCTCTCCAATTATTTAACCCGGTCATTTTATTTTTTTTATTCCACTAATAAATGCAGTCTTAATGAGATAAAATGAGGAAACCATGCAAGTTCTGATTTATAGAAGTTATATAAAACATAACGAGCATAAGGTACCAAAACTGTTTGTTTAACTGAAAGAGTGTTATATACAGTCAGATTTAATGTGTTAGGATTTGCTGTCTCAAGATTTGATCTATATTGACTACACAACGAGGATCGTGATGAAAAATGAAATTCAATGAGATCAAGATCATCTTAAACGGAATTCGGATAGAGGAGATACGCACGAAAGAAGTTGGCATGAAATCTGAGGTGACGGAAGACCATCGGCGGCCGATGGCGGGCCAGCGGAGCGGCGGCGGTGCGGCCGCACGTGACAGTGCGCGGCCCAGGCGCGGCCAGCATGCGAGCTAGGAGCGCAGGGCGCGGCCCAGCAGGTGGGTCCGGCCCAGGCTCGGGTGCACGGGTGAGTGGGTCAGCCCAGGCTCGGCGTGCGGGGGTGCGGCCCAGGCCCAGGCGCGTGCGGCCTAGGCCCAGTGCCCCACTGTGAGGCCCGTTGCCCGATCCGCGATGGACCAAATGGTGCACAATCCACCTCGTGGACCGCGTGGACGTTTCCCATGCATTTCGTACGGTCCACGGCATTATTCCATGGACCGACACACGATCGGAGGGCGTGGGTAGCTTGCGGTCTTGATCCAATGGTTGAGAAGGTTATTTGGCTTTGTTTAGAACTCCTAATCACTTTCTAATTGAGTATTTAATCATATAAAAAGGCCTGTACAATGAACAGTGGGGGTGTGGCCTCGTGTGGTTCGGCTGGTGGTCTAGTGAGCACGAACGGCTTCATGCGGAAACCAGAGATGAACCCATGAAGAAAAGAGAGAGATGCGAGGAAGCTGTGGAGAGAAGGAGCAAGGCTCCTGACAGCGGACGGCGGTCATTTCAGAGATTCAGGGGGGTCTTCCTAGAGAGAGAGCTTTTGTGAAGGAGAACTTCCTATGAGGGAGAAATTAGATGTACGAGGGTTAAGGACGAAATCTCTTCTTGTAATTTTTTTTTTCTCATAGTGAAATTTGCTTGCCCCATGGAGGCGAGTCATTTTTTGGCTGATCCACATATTTTGATTGTTCTGTTTTATTTTTTTTTCTTCCTGCTACATCGTGCAATACCGAAAAGGTCTTGAGAGGTGGTGTCCTGGCCAGACATCTATCCAACCAGTGGTATCAGAGCGAGGAGGCACAAGGATGCAGATTACAGCGATCGTGAGCAAGACTAAAGATGGAGAAGACAGGAACAATTAAGATGGAGATCAACAAGTTTGATGGAAAGAATAATTTCTCCTTGTGGCAAGCAAGGATGAAGGATGTGCTCATCCAGCAAGGATTGATCGATGCTCTCTTGTGCGATGAGAAGCCGACAACCATGGAGGTATAGGATTGGAGACGACCACAGATGCAGACAGTGAGTACCACCCGCATGTACCTAACGGATGAGGTGGTAATTCATGTACTTAGCGAGACTTCTCCGACGGTGCTGTGGTCGAAGCTCGAGGAGTTGTACACGACGAAATCTCTCACCAACACTCTTTTTCTCTGGAGGCAGTTCTACCAGCTGCGGATGGAATATGCAGGAGCATCTAAGTCACTTTCAGAAGATCCTCACCGACCTCCTCAGCATGGGTGAGAATGTTGAAGAGAAGATCAGAGCACTGGTTTTGCTGACGTCGCTTTTTTCTTCATACGAGTCCTTGATGACTGCTCTTCTAGTGGAGAAGAGCACCATCAAGATGGATGAGGTCACCGCAGTAATACTCCAGAACGAAGTTCTCAGGAGGGAGAACTCGGCTTCGAGCTCAGGTGGTGGCAACTCAGCTTTGGTGGTTTCTGGAGGAGCAGGAGACGGTAGATAGAGCGACAGGAGATCGCGACGAGAACGATCCAAGTCCAGGAGGGATTTGAGCAAGATCAAGTGTTACCGGTGTGACAAGTTGGAGCATCTAGCCAGAGATTGTTCTCAACTCAAAAATCGGACGATGGCTACTGTGGCGATGGCCAGTAGCGATTCAGAGAGAGATATTCTGGAGATATCTGACAAGGTATCTACTTGTTTTCAGTAGTTGATATTAGATTCTACATGCATCCATCATGTATATTGCAAAGAGGAGTAGTTTGACTCCCTGGAGATCAATGAGGGCACTGTTTATCTGTCGGATGGATCGAGCTGTGTGATCAGAGGTATCGAAACGATCAGTTGGAGGACACATGATGGTACAGTGAGGAGATTGGAGAAGGTTCGATACATATCCGATTTCAGACAGAATCTTATCTCACTGAGCAGACTGGATTCGAGAGGCTATATGACAGTAGCTGGTGGAGGAATCCTGAAGGTGCTACACAGTGATAGGATTGTTTTAGAGAGAAAGAAGGAGAGGAGAGGACATTATTATCTAACGGAGAGCCTAGTGCGAGGTGGAGCTTCAGGAGCCAGGTGGAGCTCAAAGTGAGGTGGAGCTCTAGGTGGAGGTGGATTGGGCATGAGACAAGAGACTCGGGAGGATGAGAAGTGACATCGCAAGATGAGATTCTTATTACTGCAGGATGATGCTCCGAGTAGGTTTCAGGTCAAGAAAAGAACAGCATACGACAGAGATGGGATCGAGCAGTCTGGTTCGACTTTCATGTTTGTCCATCCTTGATCAGCAAGCGATTGTCCCAGGGCATGGGAGTGAGGAGATCCAGAAGCTTTCGGAGTTAGGAGGAGGTCGAATATCGAGTCGAGATGGAGATTGTTAATATTTGATATCTCGAGATTCGATCTACATTGAGCCCACAAGTCTGCGATAAAAAATGGAGTCCAATGAGATCAAGATCATCTCAAACGAAGCTCGGACGAAGGAGACACGTGTGAGAGAAGTCGACACAAAACTCGAGGCGACGGAGGACCGCCGGCAGCTGGTGGCAGGCTGGCGGAGCGGCGGTGGTGTGGCCGCACGTGGCGATGCACGGACCAGGCATGGCCAGCGCACGGGCTGGGCGTGCGCAGGGCACGGCCCAGCAGGCGGGCCCGACCCAGGCCCAGCACCCCTCTGTGAGGCCCGTTGCTCGATCCACGGTGGACCAAGCGATGCACAGTCCACCTCGTGGAGTGCATAAATATTTTTCATGCATTTCGCATGGTTCACGACACTATTCCATGGACCGGCATGCGATCGAAGGATGTGGATAGCTTGCAGTCTTAATCCAATGGTTGGGAAGGTTATTTAGTTTTGTTTGGGACTCCTAATCACATCCTAATTGAGTGTTTAAGCCTATAAAAAGACCTGTATAGTGAACAGTGGGGGTGTGGCCTTGTGTGGTTCGGCTGGTGGTCTCGTAGGCACGGACGACTTCGTGCGGAAACCAGAGATGAATTTCGTGAAGAAGAGAGAGAGACGTGAGAAAGCTGTGGAGAGAAAGAGCAAGGTTTCTGGACAGCGGATAGCGGTTACTTCAGGAGTTTAGGAGGGTCTTCCTAGAGAGAGCTTTTGTAAAGAAAAACTTTTTGTGAGAGAGAAATCGGGTGTACGAGGGTTAAGGGTGAGATCTTCTCTTGTAATATTTTTTTTCTCATAATGAAATTTGCATGCCCCGTGGAGGCAAGCTCTTTTTTGGTTGATCCACATATTTTGATTATTTTTTGTTTTATTTTTTCTTTCTTTCTATTGCATCTCGCAGTACCGAAAAGATTTTGAGAGATGGTATCCTGATCAGACATCCATCCAACACAATGCAATGATGCTAGATGCAATTACACATATTATCACTTTTTTCCTTCACTTTTTGGACATAATCACATACCAGACCAAAAAATATTACCCAAAAATAAAAAAATTGGAAAAACCAATTGACATTGCGAAGGAAAAATATGTCCTTAGTGCATAAAGATTTTCATGCAGCACCATGATATACATCCCATATTGTGCCTCGAAAGCAAACAATCTGGTAGGCATTATGGCATCAAACTATGGCATCACCTCCAAGTTCACTTTTCCACTACGAATGCAAGCATGATTAAGATAGCAAGTAGCAAAAAAAGGATTAAACATTTTTGCTCATGTACACTTGTAGATATAGGTATTATATATTTGTCCCTCAAAAGTTGCTATTTGTATGCATGCCCCTCGTAAACCTTTTTGGCCTTTCACTTAGTTTTTTGGTTTAATGGTGTTAGGAAGTAACCATTTTAGATATAAAATAAATTTAATACCTTTCACTTTAATATTCTTGAAAAAAAAAATATCATTCAGTTTATTTCAAGATCAATAAGTTACGTCTCTAATACTTTTTTAAATGGTATTGATGTAAAAGGATAGGATGATAAATTGAGATTTCTCATACATCTATTTGTACAGATATTAGAATACTCTATTCTCTATAATCCATCTACTTGTATGAATTTTAAAGTACTTGATCCTCTATCATCCATTCATCTACACAAATCTCGAAACACTTCATTCTTCATTATTCATCCATCTGCACGAATCTTAAAGAACTTTATTCTTTGTCATTCATTTGCCAATACATATCTTAAAGTGCTTCAGCCTCAATCTTCTATCCGCATACACAAATCTCAAAGAGCTCAATTCTTCATCATCTATCTACTAACAGAAATTTTAAAGCGTTTCGTTTGTTATCCATTTGCTTACATAGATCTCAAAGTACTTCATTTGTAATCTATTCGTCTGCACAGATCTTCAAGTACTCCATCATCTATCATCCATTTAACTATATATATAAATCTCGAAGCACTCCATTTTCTATCATCCATCTACCATTGAGCACTTTGAAATCTATGCAAGTGGATAATGACGAAGAATAGAGTGCTTTGAGATATACATAGGTGGATAGATGATAGAGGATGTAATGCTTTGATATTTGTGCAAGTGGATGGATGATAGAGGATGCATTACTTTGAAATCTATATAAATGGATGAATGATAAGAGATGCAATACTTTGAGACTTATACAGTCGACAGATGAATGATAGAGGATGGAGGGTTTTGAGATCCATGCAAATAGATGAATAAAGTATGGAGAGCTTTTGAGATTCAAATAGGTAGATAAAAGAGGAAGAGTGCTCTAAGATCTATGCAAGTAGATGGATAACAGAGGATGGAATACTTTAAGATCAGTGCAGATAGATTGATGATAGTGATGTGAATTTCAGTGTAGGGGTAAAACGATAATTTTAAAACTTTTTCAAAATTATAATTTTATAGCAAAAATTATTAATTAATCTAATTAATTAACATGTATTAACCCTACACAAGGATCTAAATATGATATATATATAGCATATATTTAAATCTAAAATTTTAAATTCTACAGTAACTATTTTACTGTTATGTGTTCAGAACACATTATCTTCGTGCAAGTAGTTGATCGCTACAGTCTGATCACCGTCAGGAAGATCTGATCATCGCAATGCAGCAACACAGTATGTCTAACCTCTGCGGATCGTCCACACGAAGCTTCCGGTCAGATCGGCTCCTCACGAATGCTAGTTCATTGCAGAATCTTTTCGATGGTCGATGCTGATCGAAATTCTTCGATCGATGTCTGCTGACTCCTCGGATGCTCCAGATCGTCAGCAAAAGAACTTGAGAGATTGATGAAGCTCTCCCTAAAGTTTGGTGGGCTCACAATACTCGTAGCTCACCTTCTCACTTTTCGAACCCTAGGCAAAAATTCTAGGGTACTCACAAATGACCCTGCGCCCTTTCTCTCTTCTTTTCCTTTTCTTTTCTTTTTCTTTTCTTTTCTCACGCAGTAGGCCTTTCTCATGCCACCCTTTCTCTCTCAGATCAGATCTCACACGCCCCACCTTCTCTCTCATTTTAAAACGATGCAAGACCGCATCTTTTCAGCATTTTCACCATGTGAGAGGATAAAGCTAGGTGGTTGCTCACTTGAATTCAAATCGAATTTGAATTCAAATGCCAACCAGCCTATTCTTATCCACTTAAGGTGTGAGAAAAGAAGGGGCATGGGTTCTTTGTGCATGGAGAATTTACACGAGAAATTTTTTCTCGTGTAGAGAATGGGGCGCATAAAAAAATAAGGTGGCGCATGGATTAGTTGCCCATTCAAATTCAAACATTATTTGAATTTGAATGGCCAACCAACCTTATCATTATCCACACAAGAGACGCACAAGGGAGGGCGTGGGAAGGCTTCTGCGTGGGAAAAAATTCACGAGAACTTGTTTCTCAGGAATTCAAATAGGCGCAGGTGAGGTGAGGTGGCGCAGGGAGATAAGTCAAGATGGTTTCAAACATTAAATCAACCTAATTGAACCAACCTTATTAAAATAGATTAGGCACAATTAGACTAAATTAAATCCAACACAATTAAGCTTAATTAGGCTCAATAAAATTTTAATCAAATCAGGAATTGACTAAGCCCAACCCCTGATCAGATCAGGGACCAAGCCATCTTGGCGATTAGGTCAACTCTTAACCTAATCGGGTCAAACCCAACTGAATCCAATTCAATTGGACTTGATCCAAAAATAATTACTCAATCAAATTGAGTTAATTAGTGAACAAATCACTAATTAAATCTCTCATAAATACTGAGTCCAAATTCGATGGGCAATCGAGCATCAAAGTCTATCGATATGAAATCCTGATCGAAGAGTCCCAAACCAGTGGGACTCTTGACTCCGGTACCCAAATTATGTGGAACTCATGATCAGAGAATCCTGATTCTCGATTACAGAGTCCCAGACACGTAGGACTCAGAGTCTCCAACTATTAGGACTCTTGATCGAAGAGTCCCAATCCAGTGGGACTCTTCACCAGCCATCAGATCAGATAGAAATCTCTAATATGTGTGACCTCGCTGGTTCGAACCTAAGCTGGTAGCACAGGATCCAATTCCTGTACTAATCGAAGTGACCATCTAGCAATGATACACGATGTTCGGATAGGTCGAATAGTCACAATCGCAACATTCAGAACCTATGCGAATATGGTTACTGTATAATTCATCTCTTTTGATTCCTGTGTATAGGACGACTCAGGGTTAAACTGTCAATCCTGATCAGATCATCCGAATCATGCTCAACTCAAACAGTCCTGTGACTCCTCACTTGGACTACACTGATCAAGGTTTTGCTAAATTGAAACACGACTGTACACAGCTCCTGAACTGGAGTGGTCAATCCTATCTTGACACACGCACCGACAAGTCAAGTACTTGACTACACCCAGTAGCCTTCCATCACTGAATTAGAAATTCAGGTAGTCCAGTGCCTAAGTGCTGTGAGTTGCTTGCAAGTCACTGTGGCAGTCTCAGGTCGGAGGGACAGTTATACCCATATCCCATCGGAGCAAATCTTAACAGCAGAAAAAAGCTCCGGAGTCGGTCACATTCAGTGCAGATGTACCCTTACATCTCACCTGTATGTCATACCAGTATCTCCACACTCCTTGGTTAAGAGGACAACCAACCCATATAGCAGACAACGACCTATGCTTGATAAACATTGTTGTCCTTGGTAACAACGTATCATTTGGTCGCAAACAGGTTTAAGGATTAAATGACAAATCCTCCTTTATCGAGTCTAAATAGTCCTAAGGATTTCACCACAATACAGGAGTTCATTAGAAGATGAAACAATTTGTGATGAAAAATATTAAAATAATTTTTATTAATTTATAATTCATATACTAATACAAAAAAGAGTACAACCGTCAACAGGCTGACGATTGGCTATGGGACACTATTCCCAATGATCTCCCACTTGGCCTAAAGCCAATCGGTGCAGTATCTAATACCCATCTTCGACTTGAAGTTATCAAACTCCTTCACCGCAATGGCTTTAGTGAATGGGTCGGCCAGGTTCTCCTTCCCGTCAATCTTTTAAAGGTCGACGTCACCTCTATCCCCGATTTTTTGGATAAGATGGTAGCGGTGCAGAATATGTTTCATCCGCTGGTGTGCCTTCGATTCCTTCGTCTGAGCAATGGCTCCAGAGCTGTCACAGTAGAGCAGAACTGGACCAACAAGGGAGGGTGTTACTCCGAGCTCGGTGAAAAATTTTCTCAGCCATACCGCTTCTTTGACAGCATCTGATGCAGCGATATACTCTGCCTCGCAAACTGAATCAGCCACAGTGTGCTGCTTGGAACTGTTCCAGCAAACAGCCCCACCATTAAGGATAAAAATAAATTCCGACATACTTTTACTGTCATCATGATCAGACTGAAAACTGAAGTCTGTGAACCCCATAAGTCTCAAGTCTGATTCATCATAAACAAACCACTGGTCCTTAGTATTTCTTAAATACTTCAGGATGGTTTTAACAACTTTTCAATAATTTTTTTTTAGATCAGATTGGTATCTACTCACTACCCCTAGTGAGTATGCCACATCTGGTCGTGTACATGTCATGGCATACATGATAGATCCCACTATCGAAGCATATGAAATTCTACCCATACGCTCTCTCTCTTGAGGTGTTGTTGGACAATCCCTCTTCGAGAGAAAAATTTCATGGCCTATCGGTATATAGCCTTTCTTGAAATTTTTCATGCTGAACCTCTTCAGCATAGTATCAATGTACGTGGACTGGGATAAGCCAAGCAACCTTTTAGATCTATCCCTATAGATCCTCATTCCTAGGATGTAGGAAGCTTCTCCCAGATCCTTCATGGAGAAATGTGACGACAGCCAAATCTTTATTCCTTGTAATGCAGGGACATCATTCCCGATTAAGAGAATATCATCCACATACAATACAAGAAATATCACTACTGGACCATTAGCCCACTTATAAATGCAGCTCTTCTCCGTTCTTAACGAAGCCATACGTCTTGATCGTCCTATCAAAACGTATGTTCCAACTCCGGGATGCCTGCTTAAGTCCATAAATGGATCTCTGTAGTCTGCACACCTTAGACTCATCTGTGGATGTGAACCCTTCAGGTTGTATCATATACACCTCTTCGTCCAGCTCTCCGTTTAGGAAAGCTGTCTTCACATCCATCTGCCAGATTTCATAGTCCAGATGGGCAGCTATTGTAAGCACAATCCGAATGGATTTGAGCATTGCCACAGGAGAAAATATCTCATCATTATCTATATCATAACGTTGACGATATCCCTTGGCAACCAGATGGGCTTTATAGGTCTCCACCTTTCCGTCTGTGCCCCTCTTCCTCTTGAAGACCTACTTACATCCTATGGGTTTTACTCCTTCGGGTGGGTCAACCAATGTCCACACATCGTTGACCTTCATGGACTCCATTTCAGATTTCATGACCTCTAGCCATTTTTCAGAGTTAGGTCCCTACATTGCATCCATGTAGGTGATCGGATCCACATCATTTTCATCAAGTTTGACAGGATCGCCGTTCCGGACCAAGAAACCATAGTATCTGTTCGATTGACATGGTACTCTACCAGACCGCCTTAAGGGTGCAGAAACAATGGGCTCTGGATCTGATCTAACCAAATCCGGTTCAGGTTCAGCAACTTGTGTCGATTTTTTTACCTGCCGAACTTTCTCAAGTTCGACCTTAGAAGCAACAGTCCTTTCACCAAGAAACTTCTTTTCCAAAAAGATTGCCTTAAGGCTGACAAACACCTTTTGCTCATCAGCTAGGTAGAAATAATACCCTTTGGTCTCTTTTGGGTACCTTATGAAATAACACTTGTCAGACCTAGGTCCAAGCTTGTCCGTAATTAAACGTTTAACATAAGCCAGACACCCCCAAATCTTAAGGTGCGAGAGTACTGGCTTACGTCCTATCCATATCTCATATGGCATTTTGGTTACAGACTTACTCGGAACCCTATTTAGAAGATAACAAGCCGATTCGAGCGCATATCCCTAGAGGAAGATCGGCAGACCAACAAACTCCATCATGGATCGAATAATGTCCAACAAGGTCCGATTCCTCTTTTCAGACACACCATTATGCTGTGGTGTTCCAGGAGGAGTCCACTGAGAGAGAATCCCATTCTCCCTAAGATATGTCAGAAACTCATTGGAAAGGTATTCATTTCCTCGATCAGATCGAAGAGTTTTAATATACTTTTCAGTTTATTTTTCTACCTCATTTTGGAATAGTTTGAACATTTCAAATGACTCCGACTTATGCTTCATTAGGTAGACATACCCATACCTCGATAGGTCATCTGTGAAGGTTATAAAGTAGAAATATCCACCTCTTGCACTTGAGCTCATGGGTCCACATACATCAGAATGTACTAGATCCAAGAGTTCACTGGCTTGCTCACCTTTTCCAGTAAAAGGTGACTTGGTCATCTTCCCAAGAAGACAGGACTCACAAGTTGGAAGTGACTCACAATCACCAACTTCAAGAATTCCTTCTTGAGCCAACCTGTTTATCCTGTTCTTATTGATATGACCTAACCTACAGTGCCAAAGGTAGACTTCTAACATATTATCCATTCTAGGGTGTTTACTGGAGGTTTGAACCATATTAACAGGCTGTGATAGTAAGTAAATTCTATTATTTAGTTGTCCAACAAATATTGTAACACCATTCGAAATGATATTGCAAACGTTTCTTTTTATTAAAAATTCATAACTGTACATAGCCAAAAGGCCTACAAAAATAATATTTAATAAAAAACTTGGACAATAGTGATATTCACTCAGAATTACATTACGAGAGTTGATTACAAGGTTCATGATTCCTAAAGCTAGAACTGAAACTTTGCTTCCATCTCTAACGTTCAGGAATCTCTCGCCTTCATCAAATCTCCTACTGACCTGTAGACCCTGCATCGAATTACAGATATGATGAGGGCTTTCGGTATCCAATACCCAGGCAGTAGTATCATAAATAAAAAAGTTGCAAGATGTTATCATATAATTACCTTACTTCTTCTTCGGCCTGTTCGGGTCCAGGGAGGCAATGTATAGAGGACAGTTCCTCTTCCAGTGCCCCTGCTTCTTGCAAAAGAAGCACTCCGCCTGGCTCTGATCGGGCTTGTGTTTCTTGGTCTGACCCTGTGCAGACGTCCCAGCATGCGGCTGCACCTTCTTATTCTTCTTCTTCTTGTTCTTCTTCCCTTTCTTAAAGGGTCGACGACCAGAAGAAGACCCTCCCACAATATTCACCGACTCTTTATGGAGCTGATGGTCCTTCTCAAAATTCTGCAGCAACCCCATCAAGCCGTGGTAGTTCACTGCATATTTTATCATCCGAAAATGAGTAAGGAAGGGGAGGAAGGACTTGGGCAAAGAATTAAGGATCGCATCCTTTCCGAGCTGCTCGTGCAAGAAAAAGCCCAGTTTACTTAGGTGCTCAATCATTTCGATCATGTACAGTACATGATCGGTGATTGAGGCCCCATCCCTCATCCGAACATTGAAAATGGCACAACTAGTTTTGTGCCTTTCAACGTCGTCAGGCATGCCAAAGGAGTCGTTCAACATTTGAAGCATCTCCTACGGCTGGATATTCTCGAACCTGCGACTGAACTCATTATTCATTGCCGCCAGCATTATGCACCGAACAATGGTGCAGTCGTTGAGCCACTTCTGATAAGTATCTCGGACCGTCCCTCTAGCATTAGGGGCTGGCTCCTCAGGTGCCGGATCTGTTACTACATAAAAGATCCGCTCATGCTCAAGGATGATTTTCAATTTTTGATACCAGCTATCGAAATTAGGTCCCATAAGCTTGTCATTATCTAATAATGATCGGAGCGACAGGATAGTGGCCATAGCTGCATAAAGAAAAATCAGACCTTTATTAGTATATAAATTATTAATACTAAAGACTTGGACTTTAGTCTAAAGTTTCTCCCAGTATTTTTACGAACTGGTAGCCTCAACCTCTAATTCAAAAAATTACTTTAATTTCTTAGTGGGTAATAGAATCCACACAGACCACACACGAGTCCAACTTTGGTTGGTCAACCCATGTGCATCTATGGGTAGGTTCATAACCAGTTATTTCTCTAAACAACTTCTAGTAATTAATTTTGCCCCAGATCCTAATCAGTAGGCTTTGGCCTCCACTGAAAAGATCTGGTTAGGTCCAACCATTAACATGATTTTATTTGGTGAATCTGACCAATAAATGATCAAGCCCGATTTTGGTCGGCCAACCTGACCACCATCAGAAAGACTCAACCAAATGATCAAATTATGAATGATAATTTCATTAATCAATAAGCACCAGGCCTTTGGGCCTCCCGTGATTATTAAACTAATGGACTCATTATCACTCACTTAATAGAAGGCTATGACTTAGTTATCACTATAACTTAATCATTTTTAGGGACCTAATAATTTTTGAGGATTTTATTAAAGGATAGAAGAGAAGAAATTAACCAGCCAATTTCAATCCTCCCACTGACTTCACCAAGTCAGATTAAAAAAGATTTAATTAAAGCCAGTATTAGGAGCACCTAAATCAGTCACACTGATTTACCAAATGACATGGGTGAGTCCTAATCACCAAGTGATCTAATCAAAACCTAACTCACCAGGTTGGCCAAGTAAGTGAGATCAGTGGAAGGGATATGCCATTAACTCGTCAGAGATCGAATCAATGTCAGTAGCTCCCAGTTAAAAATCACTGGTCAGACTGCCAAACTTACCTTAGACACCAACCGGTTCATTAGTTTTAATTTGATCAACTTAGTAAATAGGGTTCTACCGCATAGCCATAAATTAAGTCCATCTTGGTCTAGTTAAAGATATGGATCCATTCAACTACAACTATTGGAGTTGAGTCTAGAGTGTCCTTGACCTAATCTAATTCAACTTTTGATTAGATTTGATCAATTACTCTAATTTAGTCTATTTCTTTAAGCTAACCTTAGGTCTAACCCAATTATGGACCTAATCCATCTAACCCATTGACCCACAAATTTATGCAATTGTCTTAGGTCTTAATTCACAATTCTAGACCAACTAGACAACACTTAATTCTTTTAATTAAGTATTTAGGCTGATAGGTCAGGGTTTGGCATTTCAAAAATAATTTTCAAATTTGAAAGGTATTATTTTCTGTTCAGCAAATGTGTTGACTCATTTCACAAACGGATCAGCACATTTCATAAACAGCAATCTTATTGCTAATTACATAACAGAAAATAACTCAATCAAAATAAATCATGAATATTTTTTTAGATCTAATCTAACACATTCATGATAAATTTTACAATTGAACCTTTACAATTAAGTCTTTTCGTTGCTTCGTCTGCATCGGATATAATCGCTCGGTACCCCTACCGCCATAGGAGAATCCCATCGAATGGGAGGAGAGGGCCTTTAAACTTTACTTTTCTCCTATGACTGGATGACCATGGCAACCAACCCAATTAGACTACTTGCTACTTGAATTAAATATATCTAAATATACCAATTTTAAAATTTAAAATTTAAATTTCAAATTTCAAATTTTGAATTTCAAATTTCAAACAAATTTCAAATTTCAAATTTTAAATTTTTGAATTTCAAATTTTGAATTTTAAAATTTAAATTTAAAATTTAAAATTTTAAATAAATTTTAAATTTTAAATTTAAATTTTTAGATTACTACTTAATCTACGCATGCAAATGTATATCATATTTTAGAACCTGCTCTGATACTATTTGATGTGAATTTCAGTGTAGAGGTAAGACGGTAATTTTAAAATTTTATCAAAATTATAATTTTACAGTGAAATTTATTAATTAATCTAATTAATTAACATGTATTAATCCTACACAAGGATCTAAATATGATATATATATATCATGCTTTTAAATCTAAAATTTCGAATTCTACAGTAAACGTTTTACTGTTATGTGTTCAGAACATATTACCTTCGTGCAGGTAGTTGATCGCTGCAGTCTGATCACGGTCAGAAGGGTCTGATTGTCGCAATACAGCCACACAGTATATCTGACCTCTGCGGATCGTCCACACGAAGCTCCCGGTCTGATCAGCTCCTTACGAATGCTAGTTCGTTGCAGAACCTTTTCAATGGCCGATGCTGATCGAACTCCTTCGATCGATGTCTGTCGACTCTTCGGATGCTCCAGATCGTCAGTAAAAGAACTTGAGAGATTGATGAAGCTCTTCTTGAAGTTTGGTGGGCTCACGATACTCGTAGCTCATCTTCTCACTTCCCGAACCCTAGGCAGAAATCCTAAGGTACTCACAAAAGACCATGCGCCCTTTCTCTCTTCTTTTCTTTTCTTTTGTTTTTCTTTTCTTTTCTCTTTTCTTTTCTCACACAGAAGGCCTTCCTCATGCCACCCTTTCTCTCTCGGATCAGATCTCACACGCCCCACCTTCTCTCTCATTTTAAAACAATGCAAGACCGCATCTTTTCAGCGTTTTCACCACGTGAGAGGATAAAGCTAGGTGGTTGCTCATTTGAATTCAAATCGAATTTGAATTCAAATGCCAATCAGCCTATCCTTATCCACTCAAGACGTGAGAAGAGAAGGGGCGTGGGTTCTTTGTGCATGGAGAATTTATACGAGAAACTTTTTCTCGTGTAGAGAATGGGGCGCATAAAAGGATAAGGTGGTGCATGGATTAGTTGCCTATTCAAATTCAAACATTATTTGAATTTGAATGGCCAACCAACCTTATCATTATCCACACAAGAGACACACAAGAGAGGGCGTGGGAAGGCTTCTGCGTGGGAGAAAATTTATGAGAACTTGTTTCTCATGAATTCAAATAGGCGCAGGTGAGGTGAGGTGGCGCAGGGAGATAAGTCAAGGTGGTTTCAAATATTAAATCAACCTAATTGAACCAACCTTATTAAAATAGGTTAGGCACAATTAGACTAAATTAAATCCAACATAATTAGGCTTAATTAGGCTCAATAAAATTTTAATCAAATCAGGAATTGACTAAGCCCAATCCCTGATCAGATCAGGGATCAAACCATCTTGGCGATTAGGTCAACTCTTAACCTAATCGGGTCAAACCCAACTGAATTCAATTCAATTGAACTTGATCCAAAAATAGTTACTCAATTAAATTGAGTTAATTAGCGATCAAATCACTAATTAAACCTCTCATAAATACTGAGTCCAAATCCGATGGACAATCGAGCATCAAAGTCCATCGATATGAAATCCTGATCGAAGAGTCCCAAACCAGTGGGACTCTTGACCCCGATATCCAAATTGTGTGAAACTCATGATCAGATAATTCTGATTCTCGATCATAGAGTCCCAGACACGTAGGACTCAGAGTCTCCAAGTATTAGGACTCTTGGTCAAAGAGTCCCAGTCCAGTGAGACTCTTCACCAGCCATCAGATCAGATAGGAACCTCTAATATGTATGACCTCGCAGGTTCGAACCTAAGCCGGTAGTACAGGAACCAATTCCTGTACTAATCGAAGTGACCATCTAGCAATGGTACCCGACGTCCGGATAGGTCAAGTAGTCACAATCACAACATTCAGAACCTACGCGAATATGGTTACTGTATAATTCATCCCTTTTGACCCCTGTGTATAGGATGACTCAGGGTTAAACTATCAATCCTGATCAGATCATCCGAATCGTGCTCAACTCAAACAGTCCTGTGACTCCTCACTAGGACTACCCTGATCAAGATTTTACTAAATTGAAACACGACTGTACACAGCTCCTGAACTGGAGTGGTCAATCCTATCTTGACACACGCACCGACAAGTCAAGTACTTGACTATACCCAGTAGCCTTCCGTCACTGAATTAAAAATTCAGGTAGTCTAGTGCCTAAGTGCTGTGAGTTGCTTGCAAGTCACTGTGGCAGTCTCAGGTCGGAGGGACAGTTATACCCATATCCCATCGGAGCAAATCTTGACAGCAGAAAAAAGCTCCGGAGTCGGTCACGTTCAGTGCAGATGTACCCTTACATCTCATCTGTATGCCATACCAGTATCTCCACACTCCTTGGTTAAGAGAACAACCAACCCATATGGCAGACAACGACCTATACTTGATAAACGTTGTTGTCCTTGGTAACAACATATCATTTGGTCGCGAACAGGTTTAAGGACTAAACGACAAATCCTCCTTTGTCGAGTCTAAATAGTCCTAAGGACTTCACCACAACACAGGAGTTCATTAGAAGATGAAACAATTTGTGATGAAAAATATCAAAATAATTTTTATTAATTTATAATTCATATACTAATACAAAAAAGAGTACAACCGTCAACAGACTGACGATTGGCTATGGGACACTATTCCCAACAGATAGAGGATGAAATACTTTCAAATTTATGAATAAGGTATGGAGTGCTTTGAGATCAGTGTAGATGGGTGAATGATAGAAGATGGAGTGCTTTGTGATTTATGCGCAAGCAAATGAATGGAGGATAGAGTGTTTTGAGGTCCATGAAAATAGATGGATGATAGTGGATAGGAAGTGTTATGACCTGTGCAGATGAATGGATGATAGAGGATGGAGTGTTTTGATATTTGCATAGGTGGATGATGATAAAGGATGGAATGCTTTAAGATTTGTATAGGTGGATAGATGACAGAGGATTTATAGAGTGCTTTGAGATATATAAAGACATATGGATGATAAATGATGGATCATTTTATGATATATGCAGGTGGATGGATAATAAAGAATAGAGTGCTTTGAGATTTATATAGATGGATGAATGATTGAGGATGGAATGATTTAGGATTTGTACAAGTTGATGAATCATAGAGGATAGAGTATTTTGAGACTGCATAGGTTATGATCGAGCCTCTCGGAATCTAGAATATTTTGATATCTTTCTTACTTTGTTAATAGTGTCAAAATTCAAATAGACGAATGGACCATATTGCAACAAAAATGAAGTTTTGGTGGTTAATTGAAAATTTTAAACTTTTGGGTTCTAAATATAAATAATCCTAATTTGAAGTTGTTGATATCGATTGGTAGGCTAGATAACCCGACTTGTCCCAAGCTATTATCTCCTCCTTGGAATTTCAAAATCGTCGCCTCCATGCTGCCGACCAGCACCATCCATTGTGAACGAGCACTTTTTCCAATGATAAGATGGAGACAGATTGTTGGAGGCTGGGACAGCTGAAAAATAAAATATACTATTTTAAACTACTTACACATGAAAAATTATAGGATTTAGAGTGCTCTGGCCTTTGCATCAAGTGGTAAAAATATTTGATAGTCTAAATAAGATAAAGCATATATTTTTTTTTTGACTACTTGACGTATACACTAGGAGCCTATAAATACATGAGTTTTGGTGTATAAGTATAGTAGATTATACTTGATATGAATCCTCATGCCATGTGGCAGAGGAACTTCCCCCATACCAACTTCTCGTGCAAACAGCACCCCTGAGCATTTGCCGTACAATCTTTTTCTTTGAGTGCAAATAGATATAAATTCCACACTACTCCACAGGTTTACCAATCGCAGTTATGGAGCCTTGGGACTTGGTGGTTAAAGAAGCTCTAGTGTGGCAGATGATCCAGTCTCAACGGAATGAGAAATCGAATTGATCTAAAACCTCTAAGAATGTTCTATGAAATGTATTCGGCAGCACATTAAAAACAAAGGAAAATCCAGTGCTTTAAAGTAGCTACACAGTTTTTATCCCTCGCAAGTTTTGATGGGCCAAACACAATTCTTAGTCTTTATATTTTCGTGTGTTCCAAATGCAATATTACACACAAAGTAATTGTTCACCCAGTTTTCACAGAGGATCTGCTCAGATGGCCTATCCAACTTCCACAACTGGATAAATCATCTTCTCCTATGATGACAAACCTGAATCAAATTGGAGGAATACTCAGCCAGTATGAACAGCTGAGATGATAATAGTATAACTGGAGAGTCCATCCTCACCACCTCTCTTCTATGCCTGCAATCATTGCCTTCATCTGAGATGAGTGGTCTCATCCTCCTTCCCTCTCTGAAAGAGAGGTTGAGGCCCCTTGATGCAAGGGAAGACAGAAGTGTCCTGCTGCTGGGCAAGGGAGCGATTTGCCAAATGCTAGAAAGAAAGTAGCTGATCGGTCCTCGAGCAGTTCGACTTGGGCATCACCAAACATAGATCCACAACTAGAATCGCTCTCTCAAAACTTCCTGCCAACCTGATCATTTGGAATGATAAGAGTGCATAAGATGCAGTAGTTCGAAAATTGGGCAAATCTTGCGACAAAGTAAGCTAGATTCTTAATCTCAGAGGGAAAACTCACCTTGATAAATCTAGTATTCTATATTTAATGCAAACCATTTCAGAATCAAATTAATTATAGAACTTGCCCGGCACAACTCATTAAGCTGGAGTCTGAACAGGAATTCACATTTCCAAATAGATTAACAAGCTTTACTGAAAATAAATGAAAGCTAATGAATAATTTTCATGTAAAATTGGAGACAGTGGTGGTTTAAATAAATGATTTATCTGTAAATGTTTTGCAAACTGCAGCAGCTGATTTCCTAAGCAAGACATTCCAGAGGAAGTTATGTAAAACTCAAGCTACATGGTTTTCCAGAAAATCCTTACATGAAATTATTGGCAGCAAAACACCCCAAGAATGAACTTTGTGCACCTTTAAAAGAATCAAACCCCACACCCCCGCGCGCCCCCCACCCACCCACCCCTCCCATCCAAACACCAAAAAAAAAAGAATCAAGTGCAAAACCTTCACATCTGATCTATAAAAAGTCAGAACCACATATTCAAGCAGAAAATCATGCATAAGAGGCCATTGTGCATTTAGTATCAGAAGTTCTGAATGAAAGAAAAGTAGGAGACAATTGATCTTAATATTGTTGGATTTTAAATGTAAAACTCTGATGTTTTGCACTAAATATTCAAAAGGAGGTAGAAAAAGATCTACTCACAGAAAGTTACTGACAATATAAGTAATGCATGCATATAAAGTCAGATGATAATCTTGCAACCACAAAAAAAGGGGTTCAGATATATATTTAAGCATGGTATATCAACTTATTGATACTTTGCAATTTAATTTCCAAGTTGACTCCAAGATCACAAGTATCATCTTATATTGCTCCTCACAACTTCCCAATCACAGCTAAGAAAACCATGGTGGTAGGCATTGCCTTTGTATCTGTACTCCATGTGTATGTTAAGTTGATGAGAACATGGAGACTATCAAACTTGGTTCCACAACACTCCAATGTGTTGATTGATGTAATTAAACTTCCAAACACATATCTACAGCGGGTAAGAGCAATTCATGCAAGTAAATATATGCGTGCATATTTTGTGTTGTGCAATCAAAGATTAATTATGTAGGTGCCTGTGCAAATAAAATAATATTTCTTGCTTGATGTATTGCATTTACTGTTGAGGAGTATGGTTGACACACATTAACCACAACCACCAAATTAGTACCATGAGCTAACTTCTGATGTAGGCTGCCAAGTAGCATCAAGAATTCTAAAGTGTCTATAATGGCAACTTTTGTGTATCTCTACCTGATCTTAAGACGATCTAAAATCATTCATAGCATGAGAAGCAAGAAAGAAACTAAGGATCAAGAATAAGAGATGAATATGTGCATAAATATGACTTACACCTACAGGTCCAAAAAAAATACATGAAAATGCATTACAATTTGTGAAGATAACCAATAAAGCAAGACACTGAAGGCTACCCAATGAGCAAGCACCAATTAAGTAGATTCACATTAGCCTGCACTACCTTGTTAACTCTGTTCACTCCAACTAGTTATTTATGTTTCTTCTGCGTCTCCACCATCTAAAAATTGGTGGTGTGCATGCTCGGATTGTGACATATTTTAATAACTCTGGTTCAAAGACCATGATTGACCACAGAAACGAATCTTCCATTCCCAAGTTGGAAGATTTAGTACAAATGTTATTGGTTAGCTCCAAGTTAATATTCCAATGCCGATAGCGATGCATGCATTCTCTGCTCAGGGACAGTCCACATTTTATTTCCATTAAGCAATAGCAGTAAAGGTTTTCATTGTTTTGGTTTACTTCGTACTGCCATCTCTTCCAACCTTCCAAAAAATTCTTGGCAGCCATAAAAGAAAAATTCTGTGGACATTAGACTTGTCCACCGCTTAAGTCATCTTATGTCATCTATTTATCCGTGTATGCAATGTTAAGTTCAAGAGGCAAAGTGGGATCCAGAGGCAATGCTTTATGTGGGGATGGGATATGTTTGGGAGCAAATTTGGGTGCAAGTCCATCTCTAATTCTCTATGCATGTGCCCCAAATGGTACCATTTTATCTCCAAAAAATTAATTCACTTTAGCTTTCTTTGCTGCAATCCGACCTTAGCTCAGTTGGTAGAGCGGAGGACTGTAGTTGGTACGTCCAAACTGATATCCTTAGGTCGCTGGTTCGAATCCGGCAGGTCGGATTATGTTATTTTTTTTTGGGCCTGTAAATGTATACAAAATCTTTTTGGGGCCTGTAAATGTATACAAATTCTAATTAAGAATCAGTTGTTCTTTTAGATATCAAATTCCTCCCATTATATACTATTGCGGTCATGGATCAAGAGGTAGGATAGTTCGGATGGTTGATTTATGCCTCCGTATACATAAGATATTATACCTTCATTTTGACTTCTGACGGTTTCAATTCATATAAACTATATGTCCTCTTGACTCACAATAAATATAGGACTAAAGTTGTAGTTTATATGTCCTCTTGACTCACAATAAATATAGGACTAAAGCTGTCCTTTCTACACCATAACATAATAGTATTATACCTCCGTTTTGACTTCTCGCAATTCCAATCCATATAAACTATATGTCCTCTTGACTCACAATAAATATAGGACTAAAGATATCTTTTCTACACCATAAAGAGAGTATAGTAGATGGAAGACGTTACTTACAATTAATGTAGGACTAAAGATGTCCTTTCTGCACCACAACACAACTCTCCAATCAAGAGTATATGGTGGATGGAAGGCGTTCCCACAGACAGCACTAATATTACGATCATGAGTCAAGAGGTCAGATAGCTCCCGTTTTAGCCTCTGACACTGTCGCACAGAACTTCATAATTTTATCTCTTAAAAACACCTCATAGAGGAGAGAATATTTCAATCCATATAAATTATATTTCTTTTTGACTCAAAATCGATGTGAAACTAAAGATATTCTTCCTACACCATAATATATACTTTCTTACTACATTATGAAGCTCTATTAGGGGGTATTTTCCTCTTTTCCTTATCATTTCTGCTGCAGAGGGAGAAAAAGTATAAACTCTGTAGGGTGTAATTTATTTATAGTAGAACATGATCAGTTAGAACCAAAATTTCACGTGAAAGCTAGAACAAGCGCAAACTTGTTCATCTTGTGTGGCTGTAAAAATTTGAGGGCTTGAGCCTCTCTAATAATTATGCAAAATTAAAGAATCGGGCTTGCTGATCGGTCCAACCCAAATCTTCCAAGGAGCTGCCCAAATCCTAGGCCTGAATTCTAGCCATGGGCCTATTAGACTATGGGAAGAAAAAACTCATGGAGGTCATGTTTTAGTTCTTCTGTATATACTCCTGTAATTATACTTGCCTTGCTGAGCATTCATGTATATACTCCTATAATTTGTTCTTTTTTAATAAAAGTGGGATGGCAGCTATGTTGTCTTTCTTACCATCCAAAAACGAAAATTCATAGAGGTCCTTTTTTTTTTTTTTTCTTTCCATCAGATTTGGGCCGAGATTAATAGAATTATGATTAAATGGGTGGTCCAATCTATAAATCTACCCAATTTTATTGGATTATCCAAACAGACTCTAAATAAAGATAATTTTCATATGCCACATGGCAAGAGGAACATCTCCTGTGTGTGCACCTCCTAGCATTGCTCAACATACATTTATTTGGCTCTAGTATTCCCAGCATAACCTAACTTTATCTGGAACAAGCATTCGTACTTGCAAAAAACTTTAACAAAAGATTGTGATCAACCATTTTGCATTATCTGTTATTGAATTAAACTCCAAATAACCAAATTCCTGAAATTAAAATAAGGAAAGAAATGAAACCACGACTAATTGATTTGGAGATGATAGTCACCTATTTATGAAATAAAATGAGAGTTACTTATTAAGTCATATATATAAGGGAGCCAACCCCTTTGTCATAGGATACAGAATTGCTACCGGCAGAAAACAACTTGTGTTAGATTGCATTCCAATATTATTGTGGAGGTTTCCAACTTTCCGGCCTTGATCGTAAACTAAATAGCGACCTCAGGAGTTTACTGATAGCCGACGTATTCCGAGATAATTTAGTCCAATTAAATCTCCTGAGTAGTATCCATCGCCCATTCGAATATGAGCGAAGATTTTCACCACTAAGAGCATAATTATATCCCATAACAGTTATAATGTAAATATAGTAACTACTTATAACATACACTTGAGATTATCCATGTTGCAAGTCCATTATTAAATGTCATAACTGAGTTCTAAAAACCTAAGATAACAGTCAGAGGATATTTGGTTCGCAATCGAAATCAGAATGGGAATAAAAATCAGAATGGATTGAAATCGGAATCGAAATGATCAAATCTTCCAAAATATTTGGTTCGTGACCGGAATCAGAATTGGAATAGAAATTTTAATCCATAGAGGAGAGTAGAGATTGAGCTCTATATAGATTGAGCAATTCTCATTTATCAAATAAGTTAAAAATTCGAATCTGAATCTGACCTATTTATTAAACAGGTAATCCGATCCGATCCATTTAGACAGATCAAATTAAATTAAATAGGTTAAACAAGATAAATGAGTTAAACAAGTGATATAGATTGGATTAAATGAATCAGAAATAGATTAAGCATGTTTTAAACAGATTAAATAGATCTCAAACAGATTAAACAGATTATTTGACTCTATCCAATTTAATTATTAAATTGGTTAAACGGATCAAATATCTAAAATCTAAATCCAACATAAATATTAAACGGGTTAAATGGATCAATCTATTTATGATCCAAATTCGTTTAGCCTAAATCCAAATCTGTTTATAACAGATCGAATACGGATCAGATCAGTGAACGGGTCATATTTTGTTGGCCCCAAATAAAATGTTAAGAAGTGAAGAGAAGTAGGCATTAATCTTGCCAGAGTTCATGTTCTCTATGACAACCCAATACCTTATTCAAAAAGACTAGTCAAAAGATATTATTTAGATTCATTGGTCCTGTATAAATATACAAGATCTTCCTAACAAATAATCAATATGGGATTAAATACATGTTCGTACATATCCTCATATATTTCTTCCGTTTAAGTCTTGACGTCCTTGTCAAATTAAGGATCAAATCTATACATCCATTCATAAACACCATGATTATTTTATGATCATCCCAATAAACTCATGCTTTAATATTCTCTAATTCATATAAATTATAGACTGAATCTGCTCTGATACCATTTATAATAATCTAGAATATCATCCCACAAGACTAACCAGAAGATGTTATTTGAATTTTTTAATCTTATATAAATATCTAAATTTTTTTCAATAAATAACTAATATAAGATTAAATACATATTTATACGAATCCTCCCATTCTCGGTGCTGCTCCAGATAATGATGTCATCAAAGCGAAGAATTTCAGGAACGGAGAGGGCTCCAACGACCAACCAGCGCATTGTCATCTTTAGTCTTTCATCCTTTGGGTAGTCATCTAAATAATGCTGAAACAAAGAGTGAAGTAGGGACACTGTGATAAGGAATGAGACCATCACACAGTCATGTCACAGTTAAACAGCGTGGTTTTCTGCGTGCGCTAAAAGGTTCTAAGAAGACGTTTTTACGTGTTAGATTTGTAGGGAATGGTACTTCAAAACCGGAGGAAAATTGGCTGGAATTTCTGGCTCCCACTTCCCACCAACTCTAACGAAGTATTTTCACATCGAAATGAAGAGGTCCCTTTGGAGGCAACCAATTCAGAGCTCGGAACTGGATTCAGTGTCTGACTTCGAAAAGGGGAGGGGTAGAAAAATTAATCGCACATGACTGAAAGTTGCAAGAGGAAATGCATAGTATAACGCAGAGGTCCTCGAGACGATCAATGAAAAATTGCAGTGTCACAGGATCTAAAATGGAGCAAAACGCCCAGAGGCAAGAAAGGAAACAAGGACACATGAAGCATCGAGAGGTAAGCCATAAGACATGTTTTATATTTTTCCTTAGCTTAGCGGCAAAGATTAACGTATGCATTAAACCATGAAGATAGAAGTGTCCCCATAATCAGGTCTGGGCTCATGCGATGAAAAGATCTCAAGAAAACAAAAGGTAGCGCAGTCTGTTTCACGCTTATTGCTTGAGAAACTGGAGATCATAAAGATACCCATGCTAGCTTGGATGCCCTGCTGCATTCCTGTTCCACGATAAGTATGATGGATCTCCAAGGGTCCTGCAGAAAAATCAAGCCGAAAACTAATTTGTCAATTATAATTAAAAAGCAAAATTGTATAGAGTCTGATAGGTTGTTTCTTTCTAATCGATCCATAAGATGATTGATTACACAGTGTACTACATTTAAACAAGCAAAATAAAAGCATCAAATGATTGTTTCTTCAAGAAATGATGAATGATAATTGTAATATTTTCTACATTGGTGCTACTTACAAACATAAAGCACAAGGACTAGTTTTCCAGCATTTGGAAACAATGAGGATTTTTTTTCATTTTATGGAATAGGCTTGGCTTAATTTGTGCACCTTCAATACAGCGCCCACCAATTCATGTTTTGTGATCTTTTCTGGTCCATTCATTACTCAAAAACCTCATCTAAGAGATGATTATATCATGTGTGACACCAATCCTACTGTTGAATTTCTTTCTTCATTACCATATGCATCTCATATATCATCAAAAGAACCAAATAATAATAACAATAATGATGATGATGATGATGATATAGAAATTTATCTATCTCTGATTGAAGATATATATTATTTTCTTCATAACACAGACTGCTAGATAGGGAAGCTAAGGTCAAGGTCCTACTAAGGGTCTTTCACATTTCTGGATAAGAAGAAATGAGCAGGAATAAGTCCACCGACATGCACAGTTCGTCAGTTCTAAGAAACAGAAATGATATTACAAATGTTTGTTAAAACCTGTCATATCCGATTGCAAAGGTGCCCAGTTTGACACTCAAAACCCAAGAGAATGAATCTAAAATAAACAACAAATTCAAAGATGTTTGGCACCTAAAATAAACCTTGCCACTGATTTATTCAGACATGAACATAAGAGTTGATATCTGTTTTTAACAAGACAAACTTCTGTTGTTTGTAAAATTTATTGCTTTACCGCTGGTTGTAGCCCACAATAATATATGAAAATGGCATATGGAAACAGGCAAAAAGGTGTGCCTCATTTCTAGGCAATATAAGTTACGCTTACCTTGGCTTGAACACATACAGAAGCACGAAGCAAATTGCCAAGAACAGGCACATGCCACCAACCGTCAGATATGCTACACCAAGAAAATCATTTTTTCCACCAATCCAAGTTGTAGTTGAAAGAACTAACTTCTTCTTCCCTCCAAAGCCGTACGTGTTATAATTGTTCTGTATCACCACTGTTATTTTGTCATTTAGTTCAAGGTCCACCTCGATCTTCCCATAGAGTTTTCTGAAAGTTGGCAAGGCAGCTGTTCGCATCCAAACAATTAGGTCCTCTTGCTCACTTAACTGAAACATGTAAGCAATGAATCATACCCATCCCCACCAAAAAAAAAAAAAAAAAAAAAAAACAGAAAAATATGTGCACATTGCTGCAACCAAGATTTCAACAATGCCATTATCCTGTTATAACAGCCTCCCTTTGAAAGGTAAGAGAGCCTCAAGAATTTCATTAACACAATGAAACCATGGTGCAGATTACAGACTAGATCAACCCCAGCTTCCTGAATGCCTTTCTCACTTGCCTTCCAGTTTTAGCGTTCACAGCTCTGAACAAGTCCTTCAACAACTTCTTCACTGATAATTACCAATCCTGATTGTTTGTTGCCACCGAAATCCTTGCATTTCTTTTCAAGCTACAACCCCCAACATGCCCCTTCTACCACCATGCCCCACCCCAAGCACCATATCTTCTTAACATGAATCCTGACAACCCAGAACTTCATTGGGAACCTTCTGGTCCAAAATTTATAACCAAAACACCTCCAGAGCTTTCCTCCGAAATTGTCATCAACCCTTATAATAGATAATCAAAGCTTCTTGATGCCCAGTCCAACATTTGACCAGAATTTTTTTTTTTTAATGAAATAGTGCATGTCATAACTGGCATTATTGATAATTAAAATGGAAGGTATGGCAACAGCATTGTATTAACCATTCCAAAATAAAAACAATGTTTTTTTTCTGAATTAAAATAGATGTTTGAATTTTTAATATATTAACTTAATCACAAAAACAGTGAATGCTCATAGAATAGCTGTTATTCTAGTTATGTAATTGCTGTTATAATGAGTTAATAGATAATTAACTACCATTTCCAAACCACCTTTAATATACATGTATTAGCATAAGAGACCTCCAAAACTAGTAACACCAGCGTCTTGTTTTTCTTTTCGTTTCTTTTTTATTTTTTTGGATGCAAACAGCCAAGATAATGTTTCAATTGCTATATGTTAAAGTTAGTAGCCAGAAACTTCTTTTTGGGGTGGTGGACGTGCTCCAGAAACTTATCACTTCACCTGCTTCCCAAGCACTTCTTTTTTTTCTTTTTTGAGAGACCTGCTTCCCCAGAAGAGCAAGTCAAATCCACTGCCACACCCACTCCCACTTCTGGGATGTACGTCTGGAACCATGACTTACAACCAAAGAAAAGAAAATTTGGCAAAATAGAATAGCAGGAAAAGGTAAAAATAGAACTTACAGGTATGCTGGCATTAAGTTTGGCACCCCCAATCAGTTCTCCACTCTGGAAATTTTTGGGATAAACATCACTGCCGAACTTATGGTCCTGATCGCTCTTCCAAGCTATATTCTTCTTATTCACCTCTAGAACCTTACTATCTAATGAAAACTTGTATGTATCATTGAACAAGCTCCAAGCAATGAGACCACAAGGGACGATAGCCGAACCATTTGCTTTGTCTTCAGGTTTACAAGAATCTGTAACCTGCTCATAAGCTGTACTCCTCAATTGTTTATCACTTCGGCTTTTGACATACCTAAATACATTTTTTGACCGCAGTCTCATCAAGTATCCTCAAGGAATTCCAAAAAATTTCAAGAAAATGTAACATATCACCAGTCTAGAAAAGTGAAAATAATGCTAAGGGAATCTTGGATCCAAATACAAGAGATTAAGCTCGACCAGTTATTTGCAATATTAATCAAAAAAGGAAGGACCAACACAATACAAGGAATCGTTTACTAGGTACGAGAAATAATCTTTGAATATTCACCTCTTTACCTATAAATCTTAGTGCTGGAAGTGAATAAGAGGGCAGTCAATTTTGCTATAAGAATAATAATCATCAGTGGTGGTCTCCCCTAGATTACCATGACGAACTAACATAATTGTAATCTCCTTATCTTTGTCTTTCTTTCTTTCCCTCTTTGCTAATCAAAGCAAAGATAGGGTAATGCTCTAGCGAATTGGTATGATGATAATTTCCCTTTGATGTTAGTGTACAAGTAATTTATAAAGTGAAGGGAGTTGAGAAAAACATTTGAAGTTTTGTCCAGAACTATAAACCCAAAATGGAAATATTTTGGTTTCCATTGTTTCCAATTTCAGCCAGAACCAATATATAACTATGGTTGGCATCAGCCGAAACTAACTCATGGAACCAACATTGATACATATACGGGTCTTTTTCTTTTCCATCTCTTCATCTTCTCTTTCTTAATTTTGGGAAGCATTTTCTCTAGAAAGAGATCACTGAAACCAGAAATGCATGCCTCACCTGATACCATAATATCACTAATCTATGCCCATTTGAACAAAGAAGAAAAAACAAACTTGTTTTCCTCTATTTATTTGGCATTTACCTGATCCCAAAATTCTATTACTTGGAGTCATCAAAGTACCTATATCATCCTCTCATGGCCATTAAATGCCTTCTGTGCTGCTCAATTGGTCCCTAGTATGTGTCTGCTGCTATAGTATGAGAAAACTTTGCTGTTTAATGTTTTGTCCTAGGATTAACATACCAACCATGCTGGCTGGCAGACTGGCAAATACCATGCCAGTGCATGTCCAAGTGCATGCATGTGCTCGCTAAGCACTAGCATGGACAGCACAGCATGCTAGTGCTGGCTGCCAAGCACCGAAATGAGAAGCTTCAGAATTTGTTTTAACCTTCTTGTAATTTGTTCTAGGACCAATGTCATGAAAGGATTTAAGTTGCGGAGTCTGATAATGGCATCATTTACATAGTCAACAGAATGTGGGGATATGGAATACAACAGATTTTTTTTTCAACTTCTGCAATGGCTGCTTTTGATAAGCTTTATCTTTTGACATGTCACTTGCATCCAGAATCCTTATGTAATGCAACTTCATCTTGATAAAACTCCTGGAGAAAACGAGTTTGCCAATTGAAAACCATCCATGCTCCACAACCCCCCCTCTCCCCACCCCCCACCCCCCAACCCCAAAAAACAAAAGAAACATCCTGATTTAAGGAGTTTTTGTCTTTCTATGATGAATTCAATCATTTGGTAACATTTTCTGATGATGCAGCTGGTGGGAGGGGATAGAATTAAATTCACAGAATTGAAAGTCATATCCCCATTTATCTATTTCTTATTTTTCTGTCACTTAAGCTCAAAGAAATAATGTTTTTAATAAGCCTCTCAAGTCATGATAATAAACAACATTGAGATAAAAAAAAAAAAAAAAATTCATCCATCAACAAAATACAAAGAGGGTTTCCTATGCAAATTAAATTTTTGTTTACCTACGATGGTTCTGATAGAAATTGTCAAGCTGGTAATAAACATAGACAGGACTGTTCATTTTCTTCGGCACCTGAAAAGGTTAGCTGCCGATCAAATTACATGAAAGAAGGTCTTAAATTACTGATTATGAACATTTTAAGATAACAAAGAAGAGGAAAGATCCTTCAATTAGGAAGAGTTGCAGACAACCATACTCACAATTAAATTTCTGGTACAGGTTTTGTTAGTTTCACTGTTTTGTATATATGCAAGTTGATTCTTCTGAAACTGCTCAGGAATGCAGTCTATATCATAACGGTCTACAATTTCAACCACCTGCATTTCAAGAAAGAAGTTGCTTAGCCATGAGCACACAAGCAGGGAAGGGATGCCAATCCAGTCAAGAGGTATAAGTTACCTGTTCTGATGCAGAGAGGGAAGCAAGTCCAATAGGAACAAAAACTAAACCAACCAAAGCAAATGACGTTATAATCTGAAAAAAAAAGGAACGAATTACTCAGAAAATTAGAAAAAGTGAAACTAGACAATAATTTGGTTTCCGAGATCAGATTTCAAAGGGTTAGTATGAAGTTTACCCATGCTGGAGTTAGGATTGGTTTGCAAGCTGGGAGCTCTTGTTGTGTAAACTTGGAATCTGCAAATTAAACATACAACTATGTATCACTGAAAATCAAAAGAAGTTATGACATCAATAATATTATTCAAAGACATATTATTTCTCATATGGAATAGCTTTTAAGAATTGGAGCAGTGAGAAAAAAGCTGTATGAGATGATAACCAGATATCAAGTAGGGACTTGAAATATTGGATGATCGAAGGGCAAACTAATAATCTATCATAACCTGCTCTTTCCCACTTCTACCATGTTCTACTAAAGAAGAAAAGAGTCAAATCATGATTAAGGAAAATAATCAACTACACTTTCTTCATCAGCACCACATATCCTTCATATCCATCAACATTAAAAGATATATCGATAAAAGATATATCAACAACTAGTCAATATTAAACATAATTGATAATGCCCTAGATGTTCCTGCAATAGGTGGCTTTTGTGGCGTTAGTAACAACTATCTAGGCTGCAACTAGATTTATTTTACCATCGTTAGCCATGAACTTTCTGAATTAATAATCAAGATTAATGAATGCAAAATTGGGCACATTTTAATTTTTCATTGATATACTCCATATTAGAAGGTGAGTTTCCTAGTGCTAAGATGCATAGAAACACTCGTAGCCCTTGACCTGCACGATTATATCAAACATTTTTTCTAATGTCCACTTTTCAAAGACCAATATTTAGTAGCTTAGTTTGGCGCCTCTTATGCGCTTCCACAGGTTTGGTCTTTTGCGGGTCTCACATCAGAAAATGAAGGGAATTCTGCTTCATATGGACATGCTGGATTTACTAGATAAAGGTTTTGCTTCCTTTGTTTCTTATCTGGTTATTGAAAAGAGTTGATGAACAACATGACCAATAACTGGCATATGCATGTCTTAGCAGCACTATACATCCATACACATCAGTTCATAATAAACCTTTGAATATACCACCATGTTTGAAGAATTTTATAAATACTTTTTTATGTTCATACATGTCTTAGCAATCTAAAGGATTATGCTACCAAAAACATTTTGCAAGATCTGATTACTTTAAGATTCAGTAAGTATAATAGTGGGACTCTTCCCTATAAATTTAAGGTTCTTTCGACAGAGCCTACAAGAATTTACTACCACTTTATGGTTGTCAAATTCATGGGAACAATAGATCAGCAAGGTGGTCAAATCCATGTGAATTAAAGATTTGAGAAAGGATACCTTCTCTATACACTATTTATCATTTCTACAGCATTTCATCAAACCAGCATGGCGAAACTGATTGTGGCATCTTCAAGTTCTTTTGCACCCAATAAGCATGGCTGGATGAAACTATCCTGGTTCAGAAGTATAACTCCCTCAATAAGCATATAAGAACTAGCTGTCTCCTTTAACTTCTCTATCAGATCTATTTGAGTTCCTACTTTCCCAAGTTTTTGATACCAATGTAGCTGATCATTAGAACTTTGCACGATCTTTCTCGACTTCCATTAACAAGCTAGAGTAACAACTTCAGGAATCTTTAAACTGACACAATGTGGGAAAATTCATTGAGAAAAAAAATCTATACAGTATTTCCTGGATTATATTATGTGGAGGCCACCAAGAGCTCCTGTGATACAAGACCAGGTCAAGAACTGATGGCTTGGACTGAACAATATTTAAACTAACTAAAGTTTCTACTGTATAATTTTAACAGGACTAATGTAAATTATTCTTAAATACGGAAATTCGAATAAAATTGAAACTTTAAAAGGATTAACTTCGTGGGAAAAAAATTGGTCAATTTATATTTTAAATACACACCAGTATAATTTCTTTTCAAAAAAAAAAAAAAAGAAAAGAAATATGAGAACGAACGATAGCAACAGGTAGCCGTAAATAGTGGATATACTATCATTTCTTGATGTGTATGCTAGGTGCACTCACATGGCAAATCCTAGGACAATATTTTAACAATAAGAATAATAAAATACACAAGTCTATAGCTTTCTCCAATACCAAACCTCCACAACCCAAATCTGAAATCAATTCCACAAAAATATATTCCTCATTGAGGAAATCAATTCCACAAATATATTCCTCATCAAGGAAACCGATGATGAGTCCATTACCAACCCTAAATCTTAAAGAAAAATCCAAATCTTAAGCAAACTTAGGGCAAGAATCTCAAATCAAACCGATGGATAAACACAAAAGATCCAGTAAAATGAAATTAGCGAGGAAAGATTGGGGATTGCGAGGGCATGTACATTTGGGTTTCTTGGAATTCCTCCTCGGAGCGGAGGAATCTCTCGTTCCATCGCCGCCAGAAGTCGAGGCACCCTTGGAATTCATCCTATACGAGACTAAATTTAGGGGGCGAATAGAAGAAAATGGGGAACAAGTGGATTTTTACGAGCGAGGGAAGCGTCCAATGCCGTCGTGACAGAGATATTAGGGTTTTCACGCTCCCATTTCTGACGGACTTGGAAACGAGAGGGAGAGAGAGTGGGGAGCTCAGCGTGGATGGCAGAGAAAGGCGGGACGGTTGGGTGGAGGTGCAGGGGATCCACGCTTTCTTTCTTCCTTTCCGTCATTCCAATTTTTGGGGTGTCCCGTAGTGGTGTCCAAGTGGCACCAACGGGCAGGAGCCAAACGGACCCGAGTTAGAAACGGCTGCCATCTCGGTGCATTTATTGGGTGAGGCCATCATTCATCATAGGATGGGTTAGATCCGGCTCATTTGATTGCGAGAAGAAAATTTTTTTAAAAAAAATAATTTTTTTATAAAAAATTATTTTTTAAAAAATAAAATTTTATCATATTTTATTAATTATAAAAAATAATTTATTATAAAATAATTTATGTTTGGTTGAACATTTATTTTTTTGAAAAAAATGATGTAAAATATCTATTATATTCTTAATAGATATAAGACTATATCTTTTTATTCTTAAATTATATATAATATTAATATTATATTTATATCAAAAATCAGATTAGAATCAAGTAGTTCAGATTTGGATTCAGAACTGGTAGATCAAAATTTTATAATAAAGATCCTACATCAATGATCCAAACCGTTGGATATGATCTACTACATCAAAACTGCTTGTATACAAAAAAATCATATGATTTGGAGATTCTTAATTTATGCATCAATTAGTTAAAAAATTACACAGTCTAAATAAAATTAAATTAGATGTATTTTTTGATCATTTGATCCATAGATTAGAAGTTTTCAAATCATATAATTTTTGGTGTACAAACAATTTTAGGGTGCTAGATAACATTTAATGGTTTGGATCATCGATGTAGGATCCTCATTATCCAATTTTGAGTTGATGGGATTTGAGTTCAAATCCATTCGTCTGTTCCTTATATTAATATAAATATAATATATTATAATATAAAATTAGATGATGATAATTTATTATATTAATATATATAATATTTATATTATATAATATTAGTACTATATTAATATAAATATTATATTAATATTAATAAAAAAATATTATATTAGTGTAAATATTAAAATAATATTAAAATATAATAAATATTATAATATTAATATTATATTTATATAAATATTAGGATAATATAATATAATGTTATATCATTATTTAGCATGTCATCCTATCCATTCATTGATGTTTTGCAAAATTTGAGTTATGGATCTTAAAAGGATATTTTGAGAAAGAAAAAATATCACTATTTTTCATCCTATGGAAAGTGTCAAAATCCATCTCTTCCATAAATTTTTACTTTTCATGAAATGGAAAAAATAACTTTTTATTAAAAAAAAATTTTTACTCTTTTTTTTTTAAACTTTAACCAAATAAAAGATATCTCTCTTCATTTTTCAAAAATTATATCTTCCACCCTCCACTTTTCGTCAACCAAACGAGTCCCAAGAGATTGCTTTGCAAAAAAATAGTGCAT